>NC_050472.1:8107552-8413936 GCF_013373865.1 Monomorium pharaonis | reverse complement strand
TTGAATCAATAAAATATATCAACTAAAATTAATTGTTGTATGTAATTGTGATTGTGATTAATTCACACGGTTGATTAAAAATAATTAATGACTGCTAATAAAAAATTACTTGTTACTAATTATGTTTTAATTATATTTGTTTACAATTGATTGATAGCTAAATAACATTAATTATTATAATAAAAAAATAAATATAATAGTGCATAAATTACATACAATAATATATGTTTACATATAATCATTTATGAAAATTTCTTCTCTCATAGTTTTTAAAATATCTCTTAAGATTTTTTAAATATTTTCCTAAGGACGTTTTGTTTTGATCTAGTACTTTTTTAATTATAAGTCAAATGTATTTTCATGATTAATAGAAATAGAAGATTTCGGAATTGAAGTTAAATAATGAAAATGTAACGGTAAAAATATTTTAATAGTTAAAAATAAACGCATAAAGTTTGACATTCACTACTGTAAAACATATGTACAATATGATTATAATATTAAATTTTAACATAAAAAGAGATTGTAAATTTTTTTATTTAAAATAATTATTACTTATAATTTCCATGATACTTTAGACAAATAACGTTTCTATAAATAATAAAAAATGGTACTGAATTTTACTGAAGTCAACAGAAGGTTTGCCATTTTAGCAGTCTGCTCAGATCACACATAAATATACACATACTCATACATAATTATAACTTCCTTTATGTTGTTATTTATTTTTATATTTTTAATCATTATTTGTATTTATTTGATAATTACAGTGATAAACAGAATTGAGATTTAGTGTCATATTTAATTTTTTACACTTACTTTAATACTTTAATAATGATACAAATTAAGCTTAAATATAATTTCTTTACACTACATAGTTAAAAAAGAAGTTTTTAAGTTTTTTTTTGTGTTTTGACATTTGCAAAGATAGACTAATAATAACCGTCAGCCGACATATTATCCGTATTTCAAAACTTTTTATTTCGAAAAAACTCAATCTCATTTAACTGTGACAAACTTTTACAATATCGATGACTTCACACCGCTAAAATGACATAATTATAATCAGAGACAAATTTAAAATATGCATTAGCATTGAAGAAGACTAAAATTGGGAGTCGAAATGTCTGCGCATTATATTAATGTATTAAATTGCGTTCACGTTGCAACGCGTTTAACAATAATTTAACAATAATTAACAATCAACTAATATTTAACAATTTAAGTTAAAAAATATTTAACAATTTAAACAAAAATTAACTCACACATACATATCTTGTGCTGGCTCTTATTGGCTTATTCTTCTTTTCGTTTTAATTTAATTATATAATAAGATGTGTAGTAGGATGACTTCGTTTTGACTAATTATGATAAATATTACAAATTGCACTTTGTACAATTTATTACAATATGACTACATTTAATTATACACTGGCGCAAAAAAAACGAGACAAAAATTTTGACCGAATTTTTAGGCAATCTTCGAAGTGATGCAACTTTGCGAAAAATCATCCAAATTATATGTACTTTTTTTTAAATTAAAGAGCAAAGACTCTACTTTGAGAATCTCTAGGCAAAAGTTTGATTTGTTAAGTGTGAACCTTTTGTATTGCATGGAAACCAAACAAGTTTTTTTTAATTGAAAAAAGTAAAAGTTTGTTATCAGTTTTCTTGTTAAAATCTTGCTAATATTAATCCAGATTCTTAAACTTTATTTTTTTCTAAGCAATTAAAAAAAACATGTCGATACCATAATTTTTGTTGATTGCACACAAGTTTGAAATTTGCACTGCATTTTAGGGTATTTTTTAGCGAATAAATACGGTATTTTTTTAATATCATCAATTTTGAGTATTAATATGATATTGCACATTGATTTTATTCATGTTTAACTCAATTATACCGCCGTCAGAGTAACCCGATGTGCACGTGGAGATTGACGGTCGGATTTTGTACATCATGTGGCTCTGAAATTTATCGGTGAAAATTTGCACTTACTGATCTGAATATAACAGATAGCTGATTTTACGCGCCAATTTTACTGAAGTCAACAGAAGGTTTGCCATTTTAACAGCCTGCTCAGATCGCACATAAATATACACATACTCATACATAAAAAATAAAAATTCAAATTTTATTTAAAAAATCGGTCCTTTTCATATGATGTGTAAAATTCGATCGTCAACTTCCACGTGGTACATATCGGGTTACTCTGATGACGGCGCGGCGGTATGATTGAGTTAAACACGAATAAAATCAATGTGCAATATCATATTAATACTCAAAATTCATGATATTCAAAAAATACTGTATTTATTCGCTAAAATATCCTAAAATGCAATGGAAATTTCAAACTCGTGTGTAATCAACAAAAAATATCGTATCGACATGATTTTTAAAAAATTGCTTAGAAAGGAATGAACTTTAAGAATCTGGATTAATTAATATTTTAGCAAGATTTTAACGAGAAACTTGTAAAAAATAATAACAAATTTTTACTTTTTTTAATATAAAAAAAAAAAAAAAAACGTTTGGTTTTCATGTGATACAAAAGGTTCACACTTAATAAATAAAACTTTCGCCTAGGGATTCTCAAAGTAGAGTCTTTGCCCTTTAATTAAAAAAAAGTACATGTAATTTAGATGATTTTTCGCAAAGTTGCATCACTTTGAAGATTGCCTAAAAATTCGGTCAAAATTTTTGTCTCGTTTTTTTGCGCCAATGTATGTATTTTACATTTTTAGTCAATTATTTTACTTAATAAATAAATTAAATAATTCTTCAATTAATGCAAAATATGATTATTAGTAATATAAGCAGTTTAAAAAATTTTCTTCTAATAATTTATTTACAAATGGAAAAAACTGTACGTATGAATGAGATATGAATATCGAAAATAAAATATAAAATGTAAAATTGTATGATGTCTTAATATTTAAATTATCGTCACAATAAGCACTTTTTGGAGCACGTAATGCCTCAATCGCATGTTCGATAGTTATCATTGAGGTTAAAAATATTTCAAGAGCTTTATAGGAACGCTTATTATTCCGTAATCTAGGTTAAGCTGGTTTACTTTCTTTGAACATAATCTAGTATGTTTTTATTTTGCTTTAATTTATTTTATATTTAGGATGTTAGTATAATCTATTTAACAATGGTTCTTAATGTGCATTTATTTTTGTTATTAACAGAATACACAATTATTATATTTTCCGGGGCACCGAAATCTCTCGGTTAAGCCCTGGCAGTCATCAATGAAGAGCTGGACATGAATTGGACATCCGAGCGGTCATCACTGGGATTATTAATCATCCTTCTTCTGAGATGCGGTATTAATAACAGATTTGTATTTTCGCACAAGCATTGTAAAAAATGTAACACGGTACTATAATAACAAATGACATAATTGAGTTAAATAATAATTAACTCTGTACTGTTTTAAGTTAGAATTAAAAATTACTATGAAACTAAAGACTTATTTTGTGTTAATTTTTATTTAATAATGAACGGTATTGATGCATTTTTTAAATCAAATTAAATTATTAACACTTAATTATTTAAATTTATTAACATACTTACTGATTAACTATTGTCTACTTATTGAAGGAAGTATGGATTCTGCTAAACTTTAGACATTCGTGTTTACTGGTTTCAGGTATCACAAGATCGATAACAGACGCGAAGGAGCCGATACTATTAAAAGTTGTTGCTCCTCCGTCCCATACGGCTTTGTCCGGCGACGTTACCGTTTTTATCCTGGACTTGGCGGAAACGGAATCTTTTACGGTATCTACAAGCACCGTGTCTACAAACGACGTAAAGAAAGACGAGAAAGCAAAAATCGATCCGAAGAGAGACGGAGTTAGCGCGGGTCACGAACCGCTCGTGCTTAGGTATGTAATAGAAAAAGTCGTAAAACTTAACGAACACGCACGGCGGGCGTCGCGACGCTCTGAAATGTCCAGCTGTTTACACGCATCTCTAAATATATTAACATTGAAGTGAACTAAACTAGATATTACTTACACATAATTGAAAAGATCAGTCTTGTTGGAAAAAATAATAAAAATATTTATTTAAGAAATGTAACTATAAAAAGTACTATTTGAAATAAGTATTATATTTTGCGTAGAAAATATGAAAAGAGCAAGTAGTATTTAATTTATACGAACATTTACCTGAAATAATTAAGATATTTATTTTACATTTTAATATGTCTTAAATAAGTAAGTTTCTTCCATTTCCTATTGTTTACTTAATATTTTATATTTTTCAAAAGTACAAAATAGAAAATAATAAAACTAAAATAGAAAGGCAGCACGTATTTCATCGATATATAAATGTAATTAATTTTTTTATAAACATTTTTAAGAAATCATATTTGTTATTGGTTATCAGCCAGATAATTATTTTCATCTTAACATTTATTTTCTACGAAAAATAAGAAATTAATTATTATCGATGCGATGTTGTATCGCAGTGTAAATGATTGCATTTATATACTTCGCATTTCTGTTTGCACATTAATTTACAGAGTACTGTATGTCGATGGCCTCATGTCGGAATTAATCGGTGATTTCCCTTTGAATATCTTGCCGCATAAGGGTGAGAATATTTCTGTGATAATACCTTGTGGTGTCTTCTCTCGTGGCGGAATTTATACACTACGACTTCAGTACAAGTTCTCAACCGTGGCTACCAGACACAACACTGCCATTGCTGGACTGCCCGAAATTGAGGTGAGCTTAAAATTACTGATTATTTCTAGTAGTTATCATAAGATTAAGACTTTTAGAATATTAAAGAAATCGTTAATATAACCCGTAGAAAAAATTATGCAAAAATTACTGCACAAAAAGTTGCATATTTTTGTGTATAAATTTCTGCAGTTTTTACAGATTTTTGTATAAAATTTTCGCTTTCAGAATTTTTCTGCAGAATATTTTGCAGAATTTTATGTAACGTTTTCTGAAGTTTTTTGCCTTCGGAAAAAATTACATAAAATTCTGCAAAATTTTTTGCAGAAAAATTTTGAAGGCGAAAACTTTGAACAAAAATCTATAAAAACTGCAGAAATTCATATCCAATTTTTTGTGCAGTAATTTTCGCATAATTTTTTTCTTATGGGAAATTAAGATAAAATTGCGAAGGCAAATCAATAGATATAAAAGTCACTTTCTTTCGAGATCAGACTCGACTTTTTTTTTACGCGAAAGAATCTTAGTTATGTCGTGTTTATCAATGTCCCTCGTTCAAAGAAATATTGTAATCTACTTAAAATTGGAATGCAAAACGTGTTTAGATGAGCAGTGCCTTAGACGTAAAGTGGCCAACACCTTCTCTGCTTCTGGAATCCCAACACTTCGGTACATATCCTAGTCAGCCAGTAATAGCTACCATAAAGTACAACGGTATTTCGTGTGTACCTGCCAACGGTGTTCCGGTGGCGGCTTATATTTTGCAACTTATATATTGCGGCACCACCGCGGCGGCTTGCGATCCACAGAACAACGGTCGCATGCAAGTAAGTGCGCTTTGGTGTGAGGGGTGTGTCGTATAAAACGCGTGAGAACGTCACGAAATTCAACCCCTTATCTCTTCCTGGAATTTACCTAGGTGCTCTATTACGAGGAAATAAATGGCTTCACCTCGCCGAAAATCGTCAAATTGAAATGTGAATTTTTCGGACTGGCCGGAAATTATGCGCTCAGATTAAAGGCCTCGGACGTCAATCCATCCGCGCCGACGATCAGCGCGTACATTAAGGTAATGAAATTTCTCAATTTAAATAATTGGAGCACAATTAAGGAAGGTAATAATTAAAGAGAAAGCTATTGAGCGTAAAGGTATTAATGTATTATTACTACTTATTAATGTAAATTATATTTTATATAACACATATGTATTATATAATAATTAGTCACATATAGTTGCATATAATAATCAACAAAGAATAACATCATAAGGATGTCAAATTAAAATAAAACTGGCTTCAATTAATTTTTTTAATTGACACATTTTTATTCATATTAATTATTAGCATTATTATTAATTTTGCATTATGTGTCATTTATTGTAAGAAAATTTATGATAGTACAATTCGGGAAATTTGATAAGTTTTATAAAATATAATCAATTTAATCTTTATAACAATCGCAAATATGTACAATGTGCAATAAATGTAAGATACTTTACAATAAATATTTTTTAAATAAAACATTCAGTATAAAATTGCGTACAAATATATTATATTATTATCATATATATAGTATGCCACAACAACAGAACAAGATATAATTATAATCTGTTAAATTTTTGTTTGCCTTACCCATTTATGTTTTTGTCATGTAGAATGCTTATAAAATGTTGATGAGATACAATTTAGGCGACCGGTATTCAGGAGCTCTGCTCTTAACATGCCGCATTTTTTTTTTCATTTGCAGGTTGAATGGTCGGACGAGTTTAGCTTCAACGTTCACGCGAGATCGATCTATCCTTGCGAGGGATCGGCGGGCATATCGGTCCTCTTTCAGTACCCCGCTTGCCGTCTTCAGGGCGATCGCGTGCGCGTCTACGGCCGTCTCCGGGCGGACGTGAGTTCCCTGGCGCCGCCGTCCGCGTTGCACTACGTGGCGGAATTGAAGGCGGCGCCCGGCAAGCACTCCCTGAATTTCGATTGCGATATCTTCACCGAGAAGTTCATCGAGTACTGCTTCGTTTACGTGAGCCAGGCGATCACCGGCGCGATGGCGGAAGTGAAGCTCGCGTGTATACCGACCTACCCGCTTCTGGGTGAGTGACATGCAAACGCTTAAAAGCCGGGTACCTCCACTCCCCGACAGATTTACCGCCTCGTAATTCACCGCGAGAGATACGCGCGCCATACACGTAGATTTTATCCTCTTAACGAGACCGCGATTGCTCACTGTTTGATGTAGGTCAAAATTATACAAGTCACGTGTAATTGTTTTCAGTGAAATAAAGTTGAAAATTAAAGGGTTATGGAACTTTAAAGAATCGAAAAAGAGTATTTTTCAATCGCGTATAAAGATTTCGTTAAAAAAAAATAAATTATGTGTTTTTCTACTTTGAAAAAGTATTATTATTGAAAAAAAAAGAGAAAAGTATCCAGAATTAAAATAAATATAAAAACAAATAAATAATAACATTCTTTAAATAAGTGCGCACGTTAGTCACAATTTAGTTTCAACAAATTATGTTGAACTTAAAAAGAAGCAGTTTTTGTTTATACTTATCTATCTAAATATCTCTTATAACTAAAATAGATATAATTAAAAGTATAATTAAATTTTATTTTAAGAAATTAAATTCCTTGATTACAAATAGTATCGAAGATTGACAAAACATATGCTGCACTTAAATTCAGACTCTAAGCAATTTGAGTCGCAACAAAGCGCGGAATTTTTGAGATACCCCAATATAAATTCTCCTCCCTTCTCATTTTAATCTTTAATGCAGAAAACGACGCGGCGGGTTGGGGTCCTTGGAGCGCGTGGAGCCCTTGCAGCAGCTCCTGCGTGGGCGGCGTTCGCAATCGATATCGATTTTGCGACACGCCACCCCCGAAATACGGAGCGAAATTTTGTCAGGTGGGTTTTAACTAACGATGCAAAACATTCCGTGGTACTTGAATAACGACGCGTTAATCCTGCTCGATAAACAAAACACAGGGACGGGCGGTCGAGACAGAATCCTGCGGCGGCACCGGCAGGATCGATTTCCAGGAGGCGTGGAACACCGAGGGATGGGAGTGCCGGCACGGCACGACATTAGCGGCCGCGAGACCGGAAGTCACGGCTCAGATCGGTGCACAGTGTCGATGTGGTTGCATGATCAATTTTGGAGATAAAACCTTGAATAAGATATTGGCGGCAAATACTCAAGCCTGTCCCGGTCGTTCCTTCTGGCTGCTGCAGGTAAACCCGGTATCATTTAAAATTAAGGGGGTAAAACCACTATAGAAATTAAAGAAAAACCTGATATTTAACAATATTTTTATAATGAAAATAAATAAAATAAGAAACCTCTTTTGAGGTTTTTATTCTACATATATTAAACTATCTAAAGTAATTAAAATTTTTTTTTTATTTTAAATGGCTGTTATACAGTTCCTTTTGCGTAGCCACATTTTTTTATGCCTCTCCGCGGCTGGTAGCACGTCTCCTGAATGGTTGCACTTAGAACAAAAAGTGAAGTACGTAGGGAAATAAGAAAATATAATAGTTTGTAAAATTATGATAGAACTATAAAAAAATTTTCATTCTTTGGCTAAAAATCTCACACAAATTTGTTTATAACAAAAGAAGTTTTGAAGTAATCGTAAAATCCCTATGTACTTTACTGGAAAATCTAAGAGCATGCCTTTAAATTTTCAAGTCAATTGGATAAAAATTGTATGAGTTATACTGCTAGCCAATTTGAAAAATATGAATTCGAGAAAAACGCATTAAAACTTTTTGGTAACTTTTTTCTATTTAACACGAAAAATTTGCATTTGTACCTTCAATCTGCGATGCCTGCTCTATACGACTACCCTTCCAAATCCAAATTAGCCTTCTTCTTTCTATAATAATGTAGATAAATAAAATTACCCCAGTGTAGTTGTTTTTTCCCCGAAGTTAAACAACTTTATCAAAGAAATGTTGTACGTTTCTCATTTTCCGATTCGGGAGAACGTCTAACGGTCAATCCCTATTTAATTGCGTAGGCAAAATTGGATTACGTGATCCGACTGCATTTGGATCAAACGCAGTTTCCCTGCCCGGGGCAATATTTCCGCGCTCGCGACGGCGACTCGCTGAGCGCGGAACTCTTGACGGACATCGCGTTCGACAAGGGCGCACCAGCGACAGGAACGATATTTTCCTCGGGTCAAAGTCTGCTGCTTGAATTCTTTAGCGACGAGCACACCGCTTCGGGGGATTCCTGCGTGGGTGGATTCTTGGGACACGCGAGCGCGTTCCGTAAGTGTTACAACTTAATAAGTATTATTCATGATAAAGCAAAATCTCAACGTTTCTTAAGAAGAAAGATTTAAATTTAAATTTAAATATGTCTTATTAGAAACGCAAAAAAATTAATTTGATTGCATTTGGTGTTTTATTCTTTATTTTAAAATTAATTTTTAAATAATTTTTTCATTTTTTTTTGTGATTTTTAAGTGAATCTCTATGCTTTTAAAGTATTATATACTAAATATACTTTGATAAAGCAGACGACGTAATTTTAAAAAGCAACAGTGAACACAATAAAAAGCAGCATT
The DNA here is from genome assembly GCF_013373865.1 of Monomorium pharaonis. Lineage (NCBI taxonomy): Eukaryota > Metazoa > Arthropoda > Insecta > Hymenoptera > Formicidae > Monomorium > Monomorium pharaonis. Next base: position 8,404,650 of record NC_050472.1, on the reverse strand, counting down.
TCAGGCACTGTAGGTTTTTCGCATTTTGTTAAAAAATAATATTGAAACATTGAAATGATTTGTTCTAATTGAGATATAAATGTTGTTGAATCATAAAACGTGCAAAAAATGATATCAGAAATTTTGGAATAGAGACTTAACTTATTTTGCAGCACAATAAATAATGGAAATTATTTTAAATATTAAATTTCTATTAAATTTTTTGTAAATAAATTTTGAATTTTATGCAAAAAGCACCGAATCGATCTGCACACTCTTAATAGTAACAAATAATTAAGAGCAATGACTTATTAATTACATAAATTATTGTGTACTTTTATTTATATTCATGCACATTAATGTATTCGATGTATAATTTATAATTAATATTTTCAGAAAAACTGTATGAGAATAAAACGTCGACTCTGCTCCCTTCAGAAACGAATTCTACTCTCACTGTTGAGCAATGGATCTTTTGGGGACCCGCGCATTTGGCGACAGCATCTCTTTTGATACTCATATTCTTTATATCTATTTTTCTAGTATTGCAATTTGCATTAAAATATAGGAAATATCATATCGCGGAGGATTTGGATACTTTGAGCGAAAATTCTGGTGAGTATCTGAGATAATATTGTGTATTAAAAGATTAGCATCAATTATTAAAAATTTAATATTGCTTGTATAGAAAAAATTAATTACAATTAAAACAATTGACATTAAAATTAATAGTAATTAAAAATTCAAGTTAAATATTAAAAAGTTAATTATTTATGTACAAGGTTTGACTGATTATAAATTGTTAATGTTTAATAAATTGTTTCTAAAACACATACATTTTAACTTGCTAATTTTTTTAAGTTAAAAATTCATTTATATAAAAAAAGTTATTAAAAAATTACATTTTTGTAAACAAATTTTATTGTTATTCTATATAAACTTAATTTTTATATAAAATATTAAATTTACTTGATAATCCATATTGTAATTGTTTCGTGATTTATTTAGAACAATCTAATTTTAAAAAATTACAGTTGCAAGGATTTAAAATAAAAAAGCAAATAAAATCTCTTAGGATTTAATAGATTAATTTAGTTTAGAAATATTTTAACTTACTCCATCTTGATTAATACATTAATACAGTATCAGATAAAAACAGCAAGAAAGTTAAAATTGATAATTTATTTAGGATGTAGCGATATGATGATGGGCCGAGCAAAATCAATGTCTTCTACGACGCTAATTTCGGAAGTCGCGTCTCTAGTGGGACTGCCAAAGAAATGCACACCAAGACTGTCGAAACGCAAATTAGCACCTTGCGCGGTAGAGGATGGTTACGATAGTTCGGAGACTTTAGCAGAGTAAGTAACATTACATATTAATATCTAATGTATCAATATTTAGATGTATTAACTGTATTATTTGATCATTCAATTTAATTGTATTTAATAAAGGACTATGGCCAAGTGACGATATTTATTCGGGCACAACCATTTTCAGGGAAATTCTCCGAAAATGTAGTCTGAACTCAATTATGAGCAAATGTAGCAATAAAAATTCGGATTTTTAAATATATTCTATATAGTTTCGCTTTATAGGTGATATACAAACAATGTTGCTGTATTTATAAAAATGTGATGTATATGGATAGTGGCCAGCGCTATGGCTATGTATGTTCCCTTCTTCTAGTTTTGATCGGAACTACTAAGAAATCCGAATTTTTATTGCTACATTTATTAATATTTAGATTCAGACTACGTTTTTTGAATGTCGAAAATAATTGTACTTGACGAATAAATATCACTTAGCCGTACTTTTTTATCCTCAAACCCAAGAGTGTTGTTTTCCGTCAACGTAAACAAAATCCTTGGATTTATGTCCGCGTCTTATTAAATCACTATTATTTAATAAGTTCAGAAAATTTTGAAAAAATTAGGAAAGTTTATTAAAGTGTAAAAATTAAATGTTTCCATCGTTGGTTGTAATAAAAGTTTATTTTTGCTGTTTAATTATTATTATTTTATGAGGAGAAAAATCCCAGGTAGTTGAAACGTCGCTTGGACAAACATGACTCAAGGATTTGGTTTGAGGGTTAATATTTTAACATTATACGGAGAACTGTACGATTTTGCTTTATTCTATGAGAGAGATATTGATTCGTTAAATATTTTATCGCGACCTACAATGGTGTTCTGAGGTATAGTTTTGACAGATACGAAGACGAAACCAGCTTGAGCTCGAATACTTTGAAATTGCGAGATAATGAAGAAAGCTGTATGGAAAGGAGTGTGATACCGAATAAATTGCACACCGATGAACCACCGGCGACAGTATCGACGATTATGGCAATTGGTCAGCCGGAAGTAAAATACGCCCAACCAGTCAAGTAAGTCAACCAGTCATAATTTATCCATACGTTTAATGGAGAAATAATTTATACGATATTCATGTCAATATAATCTATGATTACATTTTGGAATGCTTCCGACATCGAGAATGGACAATTTAATGAACAATAATAATAGGAGAACATAAATCGATAAATAAAACTACAACCAATTAAAAATGAGTCTTTTTAGTGCTGGATCTTACAAGTTGTATCTCAAGAGGACCTTACGGGTCATGGGTCATCGATTCTTTTCATACTTATAGGATTTGAAGATCAGTACCCGGACTTCAATTTCCTAAAGCAGTACGATGCGCTTCTTAAAAATACTCGAGAAAATTGATTTTGAAGATTTCCGATATCTTTAAGTATAGAAAATTTTGACCTATCGACAGAGCCGCTCAGACCTAGCGCACAGAACTCTAGTTTCGTAAGCGCGGAGTCGCTGGTTCGATTCTCGCTCTGGCCCAAACTTTTTTTTTTAATAAGTCAATGGAGTTTTTTTTAAATCCTATATCTTAACATTTATCAAATTAAAATGCTAATTAATTATTAAATATTTATTTGTTATTTTTTAAATAAAAATTAACATTTTTTTATTTTTAATTACCACTTGCTTGAAAATGCGAATATTTATAATAAATTAAAATTTGGTACAAAAATGGTAAACGTCTTATTGTTAAATGCAAAAATAATATGTATAAATAATATTCAGTTATTTTATCGCTTACATGTTACGCTGTATCTTTAACACGTTAGTCGAAGTTTTATTGTAAGTCGATCCTGGTCGAGCCCCATTCTTTCGTATCTAGTCGTGAACAAAGAACAGCCTTGCAAAAAGTGGGAGAAGTAAGGGTTCGGAGAGAGAGCAGATGCTGTGCTATTCGTATTTTACTGTTAGCTTTCGAAGCGGTAAAAACTGTGCTGTGGTGCGGTCAGTTAAATTTGTAAAAATTAGAGAATAACACAGTTATCATGTCAGACGTGAAGTCTCTTGATGAACCTGGCCCGTCAATTGTACGAGAAAAGGCACTTGAACAAAATCTGTGCGAAGACAATAAAAAATTAAATTTAAAAAGTGCTATTATTTATTACGAGCAACTTCTTGCACAAGATGGCCTTATCACGGAAGAATCTTCTTCAACAATTACTGAAGAATCGATACTACTGGCAGAAGATCTTTATCATTATACGTTACAAAATTTATTAGAAAAAAAATTTATAACGGATAACGAACTAATTATGAGTGATGAAATCGACGTTGACAACGCTTTTGAAGAAGTTAAAGTAGAAGAAGACGAATCTGATTACGAGCCAAAGGAAAAAAAATCGAAAAAACAGGATTTTATTCCACTTAATTATAAAATAAAAGTTGTCAATATTGCAAAATCACATCCGAAATGGAGTTTGAAAAATTTACATAAAAAGAGATGTTCTCAATTAAAACGTATGGATCAGTTGCCGATATGGGAACAACATATTAAAAGTGGTGGAACTGTTTTTGATAAATATACAATCATCGATTCATGGACATACGATCGCTTTATAGAAGCTCGGCAAATTAATCAACAAGTGACCACAAGGAACTTGCAGCAATGGGCTTTAGCTGCTGCAAGTCAATTTGAAGACTTTGATTTTAAAGCTTCCAATTCGTGGTTTGAGAAGTTCAAACGCAAACATCGAATTCGCCAACGAAAAATAACAAGATACGTATCTGAAAAAGAAAGTGCAACAATAGAGGAAATCTTGGCTTCTGCAGAAAATTTTCGCATACAGACTCGTAATCTGATATTAAATTTCAATCCTAATTTTGTTATTAATACAGATCAAACAGGTATTTTTAAAAATTCTATCATTTTTCACATTTTTTATATAGTATATAAAATATTTATTAAATACGACATATTTTATAAATATTTTTTAGGATGTCAATATCAGTCTACTTTTAACAGAACTCTCGCAGAGCAAGGATCAAAGCAAGTTTTAGTTCAAAGGCAAAACATAAATAAGACAACCCACTCTTACACAGCACAATATAGTATTACTCTAGATGGAAAATTATTACCCTCAGTATTTGTGTGCTTACAAGAACCAACAGGTATATTTGGACGCAGAGTTCAAAAATTGGTAGACGAATACGTTGGAAAATACAATAATGTCGTTGTCACATCATCGAAGTCAGGGAAACTAACAACAAATTTATATAAACATTTTTTAACTACAATTATAAAATCTTACGTGAAACAGGAAAAATTTCTCTTGCTTGTTGATTCTTGGGAAGGGCAAACCAAACCGGAAATATATGATGAAATTTTTTTAAATGATGATTATTTGCCAACATGTACTGTAAAATTTATTCCTCCGAAATGTACCCCTTTAGTTCAACCTTGTAATGTATATTTCTATAGACAAGTCAACAATTTTATAAAACGACTTCAAAATTGTGTGTATTTAATTGAACAAAAACGTGAAATTAATTCTCGAGAAGATTGTATTAAAATTCATTCTATTGTACACCATCAATTGTCATCTCCAATCTTTTCGAACATGATTCAATACGCATGGTTTGCTTCAAAACTTTGTGATAACAGAGAAATTTTTATGAATGTAAACGAAGTATGTTTTTCCATGGAAAATTTAAAGAAACCTTGTAATTGTAAAAAATCTGCATTTATACAGTGTGCTACATGTCGTGAAACTTATTGTTTCGTCTGCTTTTACGATAAATATCATCCTGGCTCATGTAATACTGACGAGTAATGTCAAATGTATTTAATATATTTTATACCATACATGAATTAATAACTCATAAAAATTAAACAACCATTTTTATAAATATTATTTTTGTATTTACTCGTAATCTCTTAAAAAGTATTTTATTTTCTTTAATGTTTTCCATTTTTTATACCAAATTTTAATTTATTATAAATATTCGCATTGTCAAGCAAGTGGTAATTAAAAATAAAAAGATATTAATTTTTATTTAAAAAATAACAAATAAATATTTAATAATTAATTAACATTTTAATTTGATAAATGTTAAGATATAGGATTAAAAAAAAACTCCATTGACTTATTAAAAAAAAAAAGTTGGAGCCAGAGCGAGAATCGAACCAGCGATTCCGCGCTTACAAAACTAGAGCTCTGTGCGAGCGGCTCTGTCGATAGGTCAAAATTTTCTGTACTTAAAGATATCGGAAATCTTTAAAATTGATTTTCTCGGGTATTTTTAAGAAGCGTATCGTACTGTTAGGAAATTGATGTCCGGGTACTGATCTTCAAATTCTATTAGTATGAAAAAAATCGATGATCCATGACCCGTAAGGTCCCCCTTACATACTTGTTAGTATTAACATTTCTTATGTAATTTTCAAATTTATCAAACTTGCATGCCAAATAAATTCTTTGTCTTAAAACATAGTTCTAAATTGAACGAGAATAATATCACAATATTAAACATGATAAACTTAACATGTACATACATGTTACGGCAATAATATGCTAATAAGAACTTCTGAAATACTGTAAAGAATTTGTTGCAAAAATTAATTCCAGCCAAAGATTAATTTAAATCTTTTAACTTTTTAAGACGGGAGTCTCAGAACCAGCCAATTCCACTAGTGAGAGATAAGGATAATTTAGTGATTTGTACATTACTCACATTGCAGATTACGTACTCTAGGATCTGTCAGTCCCACGGACAAGTCGGGCAACACGTCGAGATGTCCAAGTACAACCGAAAGCCCGCATATTGCAAGACTTCATCGTTACACGTCTAATACTTTGCAGTCTAGGGTAAAGGTTTAATCTAGTATAAAAAATCATTATATACATTTTATTTGAAAACACGACTTTGAGAAGTTACAGCATGATCAAGAAAAGCAAGAGACTATAATTTCAGGAAATTGCAAACACATTGCAAACAATCTGATATTATCAATAATATTACTATTGTTTAAACTGTGCAACTTGTGCAAAAGGATATTATGCAAATTTTAGACTTACTTTTGAAGAATTTATTTTTAACAAATTTTATATAGAGAGAAGCAATATAAAGTTTTATTTCTTTAATTATTCTTTAGTTTAATAAATTATGTTTTTATCAGTATTAATACTATGTATCGTTTAGATTCTGAGAAAAAAGGGGCCACTGCTTTAAAAGATTTATGTAAATTGATAATCTTTTTCTACTCTATACTTATATATTATATTATATATACATATATAATAAATTGTATAATATAATATAATATATTAATAATAAAAAATATATGGCAAATAATTTTTTATTCTAATATACAGGGTGTCCCAAAACACATGGGTCAACGGTCATAAAAAGATAGAAGGAATTGAAATGAACATAAAAGTCCAATATTGTCTTGGGTTAGGTTAAATATTTGAGATATTAACGTATGGAATCTGCAAATAATCTAATTAATTTATATCGTAATTGTGAACAGTAAATTAATGAAAGCTTATCATACATTCACGATAGATTTTTTTCTTCTGTGTTATGGCTCGAGCAGATCGAGCGCGTTCTCATTCGGATAATTTTAAAAATGAATACCTCGATTAGTGGTGGGCCTAACCCAAGATCTAACCCAAGACAATATTGGACTTTTATGTTTATCTCAATCTCTTCTATTTTGTTACAAGCGTTGACCCACATGTTTCGGGACATCCTGTATACCATAAAAGTTAATTAAGTCATTAAGTCAAATTTTATCAATTTTTTGTTTGGTTCAAATCTTTTACTTGAAATAGTTATATAAAAAAAAGATAGTTTTTAATTTAATTGCTTAAATATGTAAAGTTAAATAAATTACGAAAATTTATCTGTTCAAAACTCAAGGAAAAGGTTAATTTTGCCGTAACCAAAACGCTAGAAAAGCAATTTTAATTCCTGCGACCGAAAACTGTTACCAGGATTCGTCGGCGAGCAGCCCAATGTCGGGCGTGTCCACGTTACGCAGCGGCAAGGAGACGAAGGACCGTCGAAATCGCGAGCGATTGCTGCAAGGACCGGGGTCCTCGGAGTTCAGCCTGACAAATCCGGAGACGGATATGGAGATCGATTATTACGATTACAACGTCGCGAACGCCGGCGCCGTGCCGGGTTCGTATCTAGGTATGGATCCAGCTTTTCTCCTATGGATACCCCCGTTGTCGATGTCCGAAGATTCTCAAGGTCCGTCTGCGGATCGCCCGGATTATTTTCAAGGCGCGTCGACGAGCTCGGCGCTGTACCGACTGCCGGAGAGCACGGAGGGCGCGACCCTGACCCCGGCCGAGTATCGGCGTATGCGACATCAGATCGCATCCGGGATCGAGGAGACTAGACCGAGCCTCGAGCAGCAACGCCAGGATTCGACGTCCTCGTCGTCGCCGACGAAGAACGATTCATCGTCGGGCGCTAGCGTTCTGTCCGAGGACAGCATCAGCGAGAGCAGCAGGACCGCCAGGCTGAACGAACGGCTGTTGCCGATCCATCGGATCCTGGAGGACTCCAGGACTCGGGTCAGCGAGGAGTCTCTGTGCGGTCAGCTCAACGGCGCGAGCGACAGGACGCAGGGCGCCATCCTCAATCACCTTTACGGCGCTAAATCCGATCTCCCCCAGGAACAGAACGCTCCGAGAAGCGGTCGGCAGGACAGCCCTGTGAATATCGTCAGCAGCGTTGTGACGAAGTCGGAGGATAAATCAGAGAAATCGAGGCAGACCCCCAAGAGGCATCCCGAAGATGCGATACCTCATCACGGTACCTCGAGGACCTACGCGAATCAACGGGCGAAGGATATCTCTCAGGAGGACAAGAAGAATCGCGGCCTCAAATCCGAGAACACGTCCAAGTCCTCCGGCAAATCGAGGACTCAGGGATACACGGACGGCAAGGACAGGAGTCTCCCGAGTGCCAAGGACGAGCCCAAATCGGACATCCTTCTGACAAATCTGAATGTAACCAGCGGCAAGTACCGAGACTTCACGCAATTCACGCAACCACGGGAGACCAATAAGCTCTCGGACTGTACCAATATCCCGATGATTGAGTTCTCGGGGCCGCGATTAAACTCGCCGGCGGCGGCACGTAAACTGACGACGGACAACCTGAACATTAGCCTGTTCAAGAAGGAGATTCAGAGCCCCGATTACGGGGTCGAGACCGACATAAAGACTGAATCACGCGACTCCTTCTACGACCTAATCCGCGAGAACGAGGACGGCATCAAGTTCGCGGACGACGACGACGAGTATATCGATAACAGAGCGAATCTGTGAAATCTATATTGTAATTGCTACCTATGGAGCGCAATAAAGATTATTACTATTTTATGATGGCTGAGAATATTGTATCAGTGGCGGCGACAGTTTTGAAGAAGATTAATGAGGCACGTTTCGACGTGTTAAACGTTATATTTAGTTATAAATAAATTTCATAAAGTTATGAATAATCTGCTACACGCAGTGGAATAACGTAATGTTATATAAATTTTCGGTTGAGATTTTCAATCAAAATACAAAATTTTTTAATAAATTTAGACAATTATGATGTTTGATGATTTTAGAGAACAATAGGTAAAATAAATTTGATGCCCGCAGTGGCAAACAAAAATGATATATTTTTTCCTTCTGAGCTTTTTTAGTTTTTAAGCTGCTGAATTTGATTCTGATTTTTAAAAGATGTTCATTTGTCTGGAAAATATTGAAATTAGCATACAAAGTTATTAAATGTATAAGAAGTTATTATAAGAACCAGTATATTAATAAAAGGGTAAAATTATAAATAAAATAAATAATATTAAACAAAAGTAGACTACTAAATCTTGCAATTTTTTGTATTAAAATATTCTAAGAGAATGATATGACGATCAACAATGCTTTCAAGTGGCATACTCAAAATTTAAAATTCTTATCAATAACGTCCCTTTGTTATAAATATTAATATTTTTATTATTTTTTAATTCAAGGACAGAAAATATGAATTTTTAGAGATTATTATGTTTTACCAGCAAGAAAACATGAATTAATATATAAAGCTATCAATAATAATTTAATATAAAACGCTTAATAGTTTTATATGCTAAATTTAATATTTTATCGTTAAATTAAAATTTTTTAAAACTTGGAAACAATTTTAGTAACTCAAAATAAAGAAATATATTATTTTTACTTGCCATACTAAGAGTTAAATTCAACTTGTTCTATACTCATTGTATTTTAAAAATGAATAATAATTAACGTGTCAAATCGCATCTCAGTTACATATAATTTTTTTTTAACACAGAAAAGAATAAACACAGAAAAGCGAATATAATTAATATAATCGCTATTTTTGTAATGTATATAGTGTGTGTATTCTGCATAAAACATGTAAATACGCTCCGTCCATCGCATTGAATGTAGTTATTTCGAAAATTCATACCCAGCCTTAAATACCTCGCTGTTCTTATACTTTACTTCATATAATCATATATTTCTTATAGACTTTTAAGAGAGCTTTCTGCGCTCGCAATCGGAATATCGTACAAATCACATTAGGGAACGGTGTCAATTAGCTAATTAATTAGATCTTGTCATATTTTTACCGCTTTGCTAATTTAAATCTCTAAAATAATTTTACAATTAGATTTACACATAAATAAAACGTACTAACAGTTAATTGCACTATGTATTCGTTGTAATTTCTGTGATATATTAATGTTTTGTGGAATTATCGCGTGTACATATAGAAATAAACATTTCTCATATATAACATACAGACATCCTCTCACCAATTTATCATTAACTATAATTATAGAGAAAAAATTATCTCGGTATTAAAGGTAAGTAAATCTTTTTATCCAGCAGCGTAAAAGCAGAAAAAATTTATTTACGTTTTTTGTAGGAAAATATCGCGCGCGGGAAATATTCGCGAGCTTAGCGACAATTGCCAAAATGCAGGTATGCATTTCCGGTGGCATGATTGTTGCTAAGCTGGCTTCGCTAATTTCTTAAGGTGGCTGGTGCGTTGCCCAGTGCGATGACCGGCCGGCAGCGCACGAGGCATATATGTCACCTGACACCTTGTGATAGCGAGTCTTCCTCGGCGAGCTATATGATAATTATTAAATTTAGAAAATTTACAAAGATTTAAAAAATTCACGAATTATAAGATGAGGTAAAAGAGAATAGGGAAAATTATTCAGTTATATATTACAGTTTCTAGAGAAAGCGCAGAGATTCAGATATTAAGATTGACAGTGATCTTACTATCTCGAATCAAGGCGCAAGAAAATCCAACTTCTGTTTCCGGTTCAGCTGTGTCAATATGCATCTCCAAAATCATGTCGGAACGACCATCGGGGTGGAACGCATGAACGAGTACTTTACCTGGCCCATCTAACGTGCTGGGACACGTTACATCATTTTTCTGAGTATTCACATTCACGTGTTGGGCGACACGCCATGATATCAGAATGTCAGGATTTATCGCATTAATCCTGACATTCTGATATCGCAGCGTGCGGATCGACGTTAGATCGAACCTCTTTTATGATTCTTGATATTGTGGATGCCACTTGAAACTCGACGCACAATGGACAAGGCCATATATTATGATCGGAAAACACTCGGACCGGAAAACTACACGGTAAAAAAGAGAAAGAACGACATATACGTTAATCGCCTAAAATTGTTTTTCGAGGCATAACAAAAAAAAAAAGAAAAAATAAACAAAAAAGAGGTTTACCAAGTCAGCGAGATCGAAGAAGTTGCCAGGTAATTTATTTATAATAAAGTCTCCCATAACCAAAAGTTTGTACTAACTATACACTAACAATCAGAGGAAAAAAACAAAAAAAAAAAAAACTATACACTGCGTATTATTCTTAATAAGAAAAAAAATATTTTTAAATTGCGTATGTTTATTCATGATGGTGACAGTGCCACCAATTGTACAGTTTAAATGCATTTTATAAAGCACAATTTGCAACATGTTGTGTATGTACAACATAAGATATGAGTAGATCTAAACAATTCAGATACAGAGGGGGTGGAATAATTTACTAACTATTTAATCTTTCGTAGTTTGATAAACCGTTGTTTACCAACGGTTTTGAGCATTTCCCAGGCCTCGGGAGTGAGGATGGCTCGGTTCCATGGGACAATCCGGATTTATTGGAGGGTGCCGAAGGGGTCAAAACTGAGCTCGAAAATGCCTCGGAGAATTTCCTGCCGGAGCGGAGTCCCCTGCGGAGATGACTCTGTATTTGGAAGACCAATCCGGTTGAACGGTGTCAAAGTATCCTTCCTCCTGCGAGAACCAGGCATCAGTAAGCGACGTAAGCAACCGTCCTTAACTTATCCATCTCCAACTTATCAAACAGCCCATAAACTCTTCACTACTGCTACCTCCGTAGTCGCTTTCCTTACTATAATATTAATCAGAATTAAACTAGTCGGTCACCGCGCACATTTGCTACTTCCGCAAACGTTGTATTTTTGAAAAAATTTTGAAAAAAAGTTGCTTTTGTTAGACGTTGCATTTTTGCAAAGTTATTTCCAAGTGTTTTGCCATCCCTTGTAAATATTTTTGAGGATTAGTAGTTTTGCAACTTTGGTGAAATATGGTTTCACCATCCGATTGAAAAAGGCGTTACTTCGGCTGCTAAAATTTTTCGCTTTATTTTAGTTTTGCAGCACTGCTGAAATAATTTTGGTGTTTAATTTAAAAACATAAACATATTGAAACAAAAATGAATATGCACACATAGGTAGAGCACCAAAATTATTTTGGCAAGGCTGTCAAAACTTGAATTAAAGCGAAAAATTTCTGAGCGCGAGTTAACGTCTTTTCAATCGGCTGAGTTAAGCTCTTTTCTTCGAAAGCAACAAAGTGTTCTTCGTTATCCCCAAGCGTTTTTAAAATCCGACCCGTTTCCCTTAAATGCTACACGAATTCCACGAACACTCGGCAAACTTCGACAAAAAAACACACCCACTGTGTTGTGTGTCCCGCGACATCAGGGCAAATCGCCTGACATATCGCAGTTTTAATGATGAGCTAAATAGTTATTTTTTCGTAACAGTTATTACAGTTATTATTACTCATAAATAACAGTTATTTTATAATAGTTTATAAAATTTATAAGATTAATAAAAGAAATAAAATACAAAAAATAAAATTTTAACATATCCCAGACAGCACATGTAGATTATGAGAACGATAATAGGATATTGCGAAAGTATATTGCAATATTCGTATAATATTAGAGATACGTCTGTGATATGGCGAGTATATACTCATAACGTACTATGTCCGCGTTGCCTTATCCCATAGAATTTCGCTGGCAGTTTATGAGAATATACCGAATATATCTTAAGAATGTTATACGTATGTCTAAAGTATATCTTCAGTATATTCACAATATGTCTACAGTATGTTCACATTATATGGGCTCATGCATAATGAGAGGAATAAGGAACAAGGAATTAAACATACAGAATTAGCAAGAAGAAATAAGAAGAGGAATTAATCATTTCGCACATCAGGAAGCTATCGCAAAAAATGAAGCGTAATATCTGTTGAATACGCTGGGGTGCTTTGGGAAATTATGCTCAGATAATTGTAGGTTATAACCTAAATAATATATGTATATATACAATATATATATATTATTATAGTTTACGTTACTATATTATATCTTATGTACATACCAGAGTTATCTGGGCGTAATTCCTGAGAAAACCACGTGAGTTCGTGTTCGCACGTTCACACCCTACACTTCACCACGTGTCTGCATCACACGGCAGACGAAAATGCGTAACGTTACAGATCATAGATAGCGTTGACATGATTCACTTTCGATATTACGCGGATATTTTGGAAATATGTGATAGATATACATGAGATATATCATAGGATATTTTACGGATGTTTTGAGTATATTAGATATAATCTCAGTATATTCAGTAGGAGTTGCGAAGTTCAGTCGCTATATTCTAAGTTTATCTTGAGGATATATCAAAATGACATTCTACTGAGACGTTATATGAATGTTTTACGTATATTCGGTATGATCACAGTACATTACGTATGAGAGTATAATATTCGTACAATATCTGGTGCTGTCTGGGATATAACTACTATAAATTCTAAATTAAAATGTGATATTGGAAAAATTCTGAAAGACATATATTGAAATAAATTTTAATAAACATTATAAGTTTTTACTTTTTACAATATATTATTTATTATAATATAAACATACTTTATTACATTTTTAAATACAATCACAGTTGAATTACAGATGCGCCTACAAGATGCGCAGTCTATGGACAAAATTCATAGACCGATCTTAAGTTGAAGAATCGTCTTAAGTCTAGCCACGAGCAGACTTGAGAATTTAAGCTTTAAGTCATAAGAAACTGATCAATCACAGTAGATTTTTATAAAAATACTCAATTGTGATTGATCAATTTCTTACGGCTTAAAGGTTAAATCTTCATTGTAGACAAGGTCTAAGATCGATCTATGAATTCTGTCCTATGAGTATAAGTCTATGAGCTTTCCAACCGTAGCCATAAACAGTTATAAGTTAACTCCTGTTGGAGAAAATTGTTAACTAATTACAACGGTTTTCCTTCAATAACAGTTACAAAATACTAGATATAAAAATATCGCCCATCACTACACAGTTTATACCCAGCGCATTGCGCATCCTAAGGCCACGATCACACGTACTATTGTACTCAGGCGCAACCAAAATAGCTTCGACACACAATAGCTGATCCCTGTTACGTGCCTAGACACGATAAAAATTCTCTTCTTTAAAATATTTTTATCTAATCACCCTGTACAAACTATGTCTTAAAATTATCCCGATATATCATACCAGATCCATACTTATTGATAATCTTTTTATATCTACGGTCTTTTTAAACTTAATATTTGTCTGTTTCCTTGTCCTGTAAACATCCTGCATCCCACCCAAACTATTCTTTATGACATAGATATCAATTATCAAATTCTCTCCTTTTAAAGAAATCAACCAATAGCTATTTCCGCCTTACGAGCACTTCCTATGATTGGACGATGCTAACTTATTCCGACTTTAATATAAGGATCCCTCTCGATGATTAGAGTCAGTCTCTGTACTAAACCACTAGAAGTTAGACGAAAGTCTGTAAAACGTTAGAATAAACACTTTAAAATACCAGTGCGATCCATCTCTCACATTACGTGCATCTCACACGTAACATCCCGCGCAAATGCCACCACGCGGACACTTTATATAAATATTATATATAATAGGTGGAAAGAATAAACTGTAATTACTTAAAACATCGTGTCTGCTGTCGCAAAACCTTCCCGTGCTCTGGTCCTGGGGAGCTAGTCCGTGCACGAGAACAAGTTGTTAAAATATACAGATATATCAAAATTATAGGAGAAATGTTGTGGGTAAACCCGAGCAGAAATTAAAATCGGGCATTGTTAGGGGCCGGATAGGCATGCCCTAGTACCTGTTCAGGAACTCATCGGGAAATCCCAGTAGGCCCTGCAGACCGTAAATGTAACGTCGAGAACGTTGTTTACCTGATCAGATTATCCTTGTCAGGTCCGAATAAGACGCCCTATTTGTGCCTGATTATTTTTTAATTTACACACAAAAAGGATTTATTACCGAAGCTAAAATTTTTAGCCATGACAGATGTGTCTTTAAGACATAATAATAAATACCACATAGACCCCGAGAGCTCACTACGATAGCATAGGTTGATCCGTTTTCTGTCACCATGGTGCTTATGTAACTTTTGGAGTGTAAATTGCATTACGAGAAAGGTGCCGCGTGCGTCGTCACCTAGTGGCGGTCCGCAAACTACAGTAATACAATAATGAACGAAATAAGGAAAAGGAAATCAGGCCCCTCTGAGGATTGCCTGACAAAAATTAAAAATTATTTTTTCGAAACCAGGCTAGACTCGGAAATTCCAGATTAGGAAAAATCCTACTGTTGTTCGGTCAGGCTAGAATGAGGAATTCCATATTAGGGCAAACCTTACTGTTTCCCGATCAGGCGCTAGTCACGGATTGGGTATGCCTGATCAAATTTCTGCTTGGAAAGGTTATAAGAATTATCAAGTATTACATTCATGTATTGAACAACATTTTTTAGGGCAATAACGTTTCTTAAATAAAAGATTTATATTTTTGAACTTTACATTACGATATGCTTCTTCGTAGAATATATAGAGAAAAAATAAGAACAATTTTTTTATACAAATCAAACCCACGCTTTCGATTAACAAGGGAACCTCGCGAACCCGAAAATTCTGATTTTAATGAAACTTGGCATAAATGTAGAGGGGGTAAATACATGAATTTAGAAATTTTTAGTTGGTGCTTATAAACGGTTTGAAGGAATGAAACCACCCTTCAAAGTTGAGACATTTTTCTGTTTTCTTGATACATTTCGCAAACTAAACAAAATATAAAAAAATGCCATACAAAAGTTTTACAGCATAAATACCTTTGTTTAACTATGTTATTTATTTTTTCAAAAAAAAATAAAAAAAAAACTTTTTTTTTGAAAAAATAAATAGCATAGTTAAATAGAAGTATTTATGTTGTAAAACTTTTGTATGAAACATTTTTTAATATTTTGTTTAGTTTGCGAGATATGTCGAGAAAACGCAAAAATGTATCAACTTTGAAGGGTGGTTTCACCCTTTCAAACCGTTTATAAGCATCAACTAAAAATTTTTAAATTCATGTATTTACCCCCTCTACATTTATGCCAAGTTTTATTAAAATCAGAATTTTCGGGTTCGCGAGGTTCCCTTGTAAATTAGAAATTGATTGATTCAATCGTTATTGAGATCTCATAATCTCGGATGTTCGCAAAGGGTATAATACCAATGTGGTCTCGCGCTGCGCGTTCACTTGATGCAAGACAATACTGTGTCTCTTGTTATACGTATTTGTATATTAATTTATAAATTTATTATATATTTATTACATTCTATTTAACTAAATATATAATATATTATTTTTTGTCTACTCTACATTTTAATAACGTATATTGATCGATCGTGACTTCCATCATTTTTTAATAGATTTCATGGCAATAAAATAAGACAAGGACGCATTTGTTAGCTATAACAAAAAACAACAGTTATATTTTCTTATTTTAAAATATCTTAAAATATAATATATTATGATTTATGTGAAATGTTTTATACCGTGGCAAAACATTGTAAGGACCCCACGAATAATTTACCAACTTTCAAACCAAAAGGTTTATTGCCTCTTAATAACAAAAATTGTATCAATTTTCGTATATATAGAGGAGTTTCGTACCATTGGACTTCATACCTACATGCGGTAACATAATATTAAGTAATTTGAGAGAAAAATATGTATAAATAATTTTCAGTCCACATATATGTGTGTGTATTATATTAACTTTTATATTCGTTACTAAAGTCTGTAAAACAATTATAGTAAACTAGAATATTTCTTACGCAGTAATAAATATAAGATTATAATGATCTGTAATTTCTTGTCCCATAAAATTGGAAAAGAACAAGTAAATATAAAAAATTAATATTATTGTAAGATGTAATAGAAGTTCTTCAACAATAAGTTTAGATGATAAGATCTGAAAACACTAAAGTACGAGTACAAATGTTGAAATCAATTTTTGAATTAAAATTTAAATTAGATAACTTATATAATAATTTATATAATCTATTGTACAATATAAGATATACATAGTTTAAAAATTTTCAATTATATTTTTAACTACATATTTTTAAAAATAAATACATCCTTATTTATCCTAATTTTAAACACATAACATTCAAGAATATATAAGATCTGCTCATAAATTGTAACTAGCAAATTGGCCTGTTCTTCTCTTTTAAAAAAATAAATAAAAGAAGGAATTTGAAAGGTGTTCCTATTATGAAAAACCAAGATAAATGCCGCGTTAAATACTGAATATGTAAACTTTTGCATATGTCTTTTTTATATAAGTAAGTCTTTTTTATATAAGTTATATAGTTTAATATAAGTAATAATTTTTTGTGCATCAAAAGTGGTACCTTTTGTGTCGTTTTGTAAAGTCACTGATTTTAACACTTTAATATTATGCATAGTTTGTCTTCTAATAAATGGCGTAAATAGTGGCGAAAAACATTCCAGCACAACTTTTTAAGCATGTTTGATCATTTCAACACTTGTAGAGACGTATTTCGTAACAAGCATATAATAATTTTTGCAGACATTACTGACATTTATTGACGCTTTGACGTTTTCACCAATTTAATAATTCTTTGACTAATTTGTCAATTTGCGAGAATCCAAGACACTCAAGGAATTACATCAACGCACACATAACAAAAGATCCTGTATGCATACCGTGTGTAACGGCTTTTTGCACTCATACAGGTAAATGCACTTGTGCAAAAAAGGCCGACTTTACATAATGTACTATTGCTAAATCTTTATTGCTGAATACCAGACAACGGCCAAAGTTTGTTACTTTAAAATTTATCACTAATAAAATATTTAATAAATAATAATGTGTTAATAAACAATAATATTGAAAGATGTTTTATAATTTTTTCAAACTGTAATTATTTTAAGAAAAAAGTAATATTAGACGCAACAAACTCATATATTCAAAAAAGAAAGTATCGAAAAAACGTGTTGAAGTTAGGTTTATTGTAAGTTTAAATTGTATACTGTTTCTATTGTATTACATTGTAATGATAAATTCTTTGATCAATTTAGTATTAGCTATTTAAATAATTCTCAAAGCAGCAAACGTTTACAATATTATGTAATTAATTAAATTAAGAAAAATTTTACTAAATTATATATAATCATTTTAGGCTATTATTTGTATCTATTAAGCATTACCATTATTAAAAAAAAAATAATTATATTACTTATTATTACCCCAGAAAAGCAGAACTTCGAAACCGTTTTCTATTTATACATGCACGTAGCGCAGAAAGAAAACCAATCAGCATCAGAAAAGAGCAGACAACATTTCGTAACATTACAGTGTCAATATCAAACGGCTTTAAAGAATAGATTTATGTATGTTATGTATTTTGTATTTTTTTATAACTTTTTTAAATGTGTATAATGTTTTTAAAGAAGAAAGAAAATTAAGTAATGAACTAATGTATGTTAAAATGCTTACTTTCTATATCTTTTTTATTCTTTAAATCTGTATATAATTATTTATATAATTATTGCAATTATTATTATTTACAAAAAGTAAAAAGCTAAATGGCGCGCGCGTAGCGCGCGCTTGTGTTGTTCTAATATTACAAAATTAGCATTAAAATTTTTCTTCTATAAATGTCACAAAAATTTTTAATCTAATAAGTTGTCAAAATTATTCTTTAAAATATAATAAAGATTATTAAACACATATAAAACAGCATAAAAATAATATACAATATTTATTGAATATGAATTTATAAATAAAACTTACTTGGAAAATATTAAAACTCAAAGTAAGTACACCAAGTATTATTAAAAACATAAATGACATCTCAAAGTTAGATATTAAATATTCGGAAAACCTTTAAAAAATAAATTGTTATTACATATATAACAGAAACATTGTATTATAGAATGTAAATACTTACATTATTGCCTTTCGATGAATATGTACACCGTAAATAAAATTGTTATAAACCAAATTTTTGTTTTTGAAATTAATACTTTGAGTGTAAATTACTATTGCCTTCTGGATACGATAACTGCAAATAATTTAATAGCAATGAATATCTAAAAATGTCGCTGTCTCGAAAACAGAAGTTTATAGCAACAAAATTAGAGTGAAGTTCCGAAAACAACAGCTCTAATTTTTTGAAACTATATACTCTTACGTATTTTGGCGCGCTGATTACGAATGTGATAGTGAAAATTGGCGCAAATTTGATTTTCATGGCGAAAACCATGAAAAAACCATAAAAATCATGATTTTTTAACTTATTTCCATAAGTAACAGGAATTTCGAAAAATATTTCGAATAAAAGTTATAAACCTCATCAAAATGCACAATTTATGTTTTATTAATTTTTGCCATAAATATAATAGTTTTTGAGAAAAGCAACGTTAAATGTTCAAAACTTTATATAACCTATCCAACACAAATCGAGTTTTATTAGTTAATTTCAATGCTTACTTAATAAACTATCTCAAAAAGTCGTGGACGTCGTTTTGCTCTGTAAGCAAAAGGGAGATGTAGATTGATCTCGCTATGTGTGGAAAGTCGCAAATCTGTGTGGTATAGTACAAGTAAAAAATTTATAATTTTTAAATCTTTATTATTGATGTAGAAAGAATTAAATTGCCCAATCATTATTTGTTTACAAATCTATATGTAGTACAGAGAACGCATGAGCGGTGTGCAGGGGGAGGGGTAAGCCCTTCGTCCTATATCCCCGCATAAATAATTATGTCCGTGGCATAGAACAATGTGGAAACAAACAGCGTGGATCTCGTTTGGTGTGGAAAGTCACAACTTATGCGGTGTGAAGAACGCATTGGCGGAATGAAGAAGTAGGGACTTACCTCCAATTTCGATAAAACTTACTGTTGTACCCTTCGGCGTAACAAGGATATTTTCGGCATCGTGTCTGCCCAAGGAGTTGGAACTCGCGGAGGAAGTACTGCGAGGGCCAGGTTTACCAGTAACGAGACTCTCGTCTTTTTTATAAAAGGCGTCGTTTATTCTGTATTGTACAGATTAGCTATCAACACGTGCGGTCGTCGGTGATGTCGCGCCGTGTTGAATTACATGTGGTGATAAGACTCGGCGAAAGCTTGATAGCTCATTTGACGCTTCGTCGCTATGTAGTATTAAGTACTGAAGTCTATTTGATCCGAAGTAGTAAGCACACACGTGACACGCGTATTAGCGTGAATGATAACTGGTCCCCCTGCCTATCAATCGGCAGTCGTTTATAATGTTTATATAGTTCGCGGAAAGTGTCAGTTAGAGGGGCAATAGGCCCTCGATACTATTATGGCCACGCGCATCCAGCGCGCGGGAAATATTCGCGGGCTTAGCAACAGGCCGCCAAAGTGCAATTTTAGCATTTTCACCGGAAATGTGGCGTGATTGTTGTTAAGCTGAGATCGGTGGAATTCCAAGTCTCGACCGGTGCGTTGATCGGTGCGATGGCCGGTCAGCCTTGCGCGAGGTGTCACTTGATACCTCGCGCGATAATATGAGATGACACTTCCTCTGAGAGTGTTCAAGACATTTTTTATTAATATAATTATATTAATATTTCAATATAATAGTATATGCATGGTTGGAGTGATTCTGTCTCACTCACAACATTACAAAAGAACGTTTTTAGGTGTAAAAATCAGGAAAAAACTTTATTAATTTAATTATTAAAAATATAAGTTAACTGTACATGTTTCATCTTTCTAATAACATCTTTTGAAATAATCTGTAACAAATATGTATCTATAAATATGAAGTATGCATGGATCATCACAAAGTGTTAGGTTACGTACAATCTTCGAGTTCTCGTCTAGCCTCCGTGGTGTACGGACACAGAACAGTTTTTTTTCTGCAACTTTTTACCTGAGTTGCATTTACAAGTAACACTACCCAACGGTCAAAACCGATTCGTCTAAAACTTTGCAGAGACTTAGTATTGACCAAAACATATAATCTATAACTGTTTATAGCGGTCCAAAATCATTTTAACTTAAAACTTATTATTAATAAAAAATGAATAATTACATAGCCATGTGAAAGCGTGGCTTTCTAGCATTTGGAGTAAGCGTAGTCGTATTTTGTAGTGTAGTCATATTTCGGTTAACTTTCCGACTATGGATTACTTTTCTACTAATCACAACGTTGTAAGCAGTCCAAGAAAATTATAAAATGTAACTTATAATTAAAAAATAATATTAACGTTTTTTAGACGTTGTTTTAATGTTAAAATTACGACGTGCTTTTTTTATCACTTTTCCAACGTCAAATATAAAATCTATTATCCGACGTTAAGGTATTTAACGTTCACTTGACGTTATGATATACTACTTAGTTTGCAAAAGTCTAAAAAAGTTCATTATTTTATATGAAAAGACAAATCTTAATAAAATTTATCGCACTTTTTACTACGTAAAGTTTGATATAGTGTGAAACGCCGACTTCGCTATTTTTATTCCTCAAAGAGGAAGACAAATAATCCGCCATTTTCTAGTATATTTAGATTAACATTGTTTAACGCATTTTATTAACAATTTAAAGGATTTAAATAATATCTGTTAAAGTTAATTTTGACAACATGTCTATTTTAAAAGTAATTTTGATTTAAAAAATCTACATTTTGAAAATTTCAGTTATTTAATAAAATATTTAGTAAATTAGAATATTTTAGAAGAAATTCGTCTAATTTCGATCTATCATTTCCACATTTATCAATAATTAAAGTGGGTTTTGTTATAAATGTTCAGTGCTGAGTTTGTGTATTTATGTCAAAATTACAATAGTATCAAAGATTACGCAAGCTATATTTTTCCTCTAAAGCCATTTTATTTGTGCCAAATTAATAAGTATTATGAGACGTTTATTACACCAATGCCATTATATGGTTTGAATAGAAGCACGAAAACTACACCTAAAATATTACGTGTTGTAAAAAAATAACCTCAGGTTTAGCAGAGTGTACAAAATCAAAGTTTACAAAAATTACACTAATGTTAAAACTGAAGAAGAAAATATAACCTCAATTTAACTTATATAAGTCGGCTCCCAACGTTGGTGTAACTTAAATTTCATTTCCTAAATTGGTGCAAAAGAGGGTCTAATGCCCGATTTCTTCACGTCTAGTTATCTTGTGGTTAAAATTACCCAGGAGATAAATTACCAGATCTATGCACGTGATTGGTTAAACTTGAAATTTATCCTCCGGATAACTTTATCGGGATTAAAGAAATTGGACATGAATGGCGTAGCGGAAACATTGGATACCAACGTTAAAGTTTATTTTAACGTCGGGCGGACGTCAAAATGCTGCTTGGGAATTGTACATCTTGTTTATTAGTAATGCTATGAAGAAAAATAATTAATGATTTATCTTTATTAAAAGCAAAGAAAAGAAAAATATTTTGAAGCATTTGTAGCGTCAAGTGGACCGCAACCTAATACATAATTGTGATGTAAACAGCTTTTGTAATTATAGTAGTATTTATTTAATTTAATATTATATAAGTTATTAGTTAAGGTTATGTAGCCTAGGAGCATTCCTATATCCTTAGGTTGCATGCGCTTTTTACTAAGGTCTTATGTCTTTTTAATAAGGCCATCTAGCAGTCCTAAGAATATGTCCTAAGAGCAGGTATCCTAAGGTTGTCCATTTCTAATCTTAGGAAACCTGCCCTTAAGACTCATGTAAGGATATTTGTTATATGTTTATAATTTTGGTTGCGTTATTTACACACTTATATATATATATATATATATATATATATATATATAAAATAAACGTACTTAAATGTAGTTTGAAGCATTGAAATTAACAAATAAAACTCGATTTGTGTTGGATGAATTATAAAAAGTTTTGAATATTTACCGTTGTTCCTCTCAAAACCTATTATATTTATGACAAAAATCAATGGGACATAAAATGTGCATTTTTATTAAAATGAATCCAATTTTTGGATTATTATCCAAAACTTTTATTTAAAACGTTTTTTGAAATTTCCATTATTTAAATTGTCACGTTCTGATTTTTATGTCCGTTTTTGGGTCAATACATTTAAGTAATTTACCCGAGGATGGACAAGTTTGTGAGAAATATTAATCTTCCCCGAAAAGATAGCGAATTTTATAAGTTTGATATCGAGGATCTTTTTTCTTTATATTTTTAAAATGAGGAAAGTTAATTTCAAAATCAATCCTAATGAGTTTATATTTGTTTTGTTCTTTAGGCTTTTGTAAAGGTTGAATCAAGAGTTTATCTAATTCATAAATAAATTTTAGAGGATCGCGATTAAAGATTATCGCTTGATTAATCTGATATCTCAGTCTTTTAATTCTTACGCGCCTACCACCCTTTTTGGGCATTTAATATTTAAAGTTTTAAGTTAATAACACTCAGTTGCCACACCGAAGTTGCCACAGAGAAAGAGTTAGGATTCAGGTCTTTTGCCACACAAATGTCAGCGACAGGGCCCGAAAGATCTGGCTCGATGCTCTCGGCAGCGACAGAGTTTGAATTCAATCTGTTGCCACTCAAAGGCAGCGACAGAATTTAGTTTTGATCTGTTGCCACTCAAAAGGCAGCGACAGTAGTTGAAAGGTAAACTAAATGATTTTGAAGAGTATTTAACTTAATTACCTTTAATTCCAAAATCTACTTTGAAACAACAAACTGAGTCTGAATTCTAGGATAGGTCCACTAAGGACTTCGATTAAAGATCGCTTAAGTTAAAGATCACGACAATCCCAGACTAACTGAATAACTGTCGGATTAACCCGAGTAGTATTGCAATTGACTTAAACTTATACAAGGCTGACTAAAGTCTTACAGACTGACGCTGAGCATTTGGCTCATTTATTTATACTTAATTTCCTTCTACTTAAGCCGCATTTTTTCCCCTACGCAAACTTATTTTCTTGTGAAGGAGGAAGGTTTAGTCTCAGGGTGTAACCCTATGCTCAATCGATTTTGATTCCGATATCGACCTGCACTTGATAATACCAGCAACCGAATAAGAAATCAATACAGCAACCGAATAAGAAATCAATGCTCATGTATTCTATTATTTAAATTCAGTTTTTAAAGTAATTATTACAATTTTAGTTTAAATATTCCCGCGTACGTTACAAAATACATGAAAAAACCATGATTTTTATGATTTTTTTGTGGTTTTTGCCATGAAAATCACATTTGCGCCAATTTTTATTATCCCGAGAAAAAATGGAAAACATCTAAATGGATCTCGTCAGATCCAATCACTCAGATCTGGTTTGATCAAAATATTGGCTCTATCTGATCAGATCCAATTAGACATGGGTATATCTGATCCAATCCTAGCGGACATAGTCACCTTTACGAAAAATGTGATTTAATCATATATAACTCTATATAACTGTATAAGTTTTTATGTGATATAAATGATATAAAATTTAAAATTTTATTTTTATATTTCTTCCATTCTCGGAAGCTCTCTCCAAGTTGCGGAGGTCCACAAATTCTCTTTGAATAACATAACAAAAATAATATACACTACAGTTTCTTGCTAGTGCTAGGTAACTGGATAGTCTTTTTTTATAGGCTTTTTGGAGTAAACTTTCTCACGAGAAAGAGAAGCGCCGCGCCCTCGCCTAGCAGCGATCTTGCAAACTATTCGCTGAGGCATCATATTGTGATCTGATCATATATAACTCTACATGACTATTTAAGTTTGTATGATTCTATATTTTCAGTAAAAATTTATGGTACTTTTTTAATCGAATAATTATAATGTAATTCCAAATATGGTATCAAATTGACAATTATTGTCAAATTGGTAGGAACTTATATGTGTGCGTGTGTGTTAATTTTTCAAAAATTGAGACAACTATTTTTAATATAAAAAAATCAATTTTTTGTCCAAAAATCATTTAAGCTTCTCCTTCACAGGAGTTATTATCTATATTTGATATAATGTCCAACATTAGGTGTAAAATTTAATAATAATGGTAAAAACAAAATTGTTATAAGTTCTAACTGATAAGATTGCTTAGATCCGGTAAGATTTGACGCACAATGTACACTCAGATCTTAGAAGACCTTATTTAATCTAATAGTGTCAGATTAGATCCGACGAGATTTGATTCGACCAGTGCTCAACTTCATAGGCCAAAAATGATCAGATCTGGTGAGATAAACTCATATCTGGCTAGATCTGATCAGACCTCGCGAGATCTGGCGTGCAATGTCCGCTCGCACCTCAGGAGATCTGGAGTGATCGGATAATGTTCGATTAGATCGGAAGAGATTCGATTAGATCTGTGATTTTATATCGAGCTAAAGCAATGGTCAGATTTGGTGAGATCGAAGTATAGTTTAACATGTCTGGCTAGATCTGATCAGATCTGGTCGTGCAAACCTGGTGAAATAAATTAATGAAATTGTATCCAATAAAATCTGAGTCTACTTGAATTTCAGATCTAGTCGTACCTCATTTTATCAAAGCAGACATAGTCAGAGTTCCTTCATTTTTTTCTCGGATTTGCGTAGTTTTTCAATAAATATTTATAATAATACATATAGCATTTAGTATATTATACAATCAAAAAGCCGAACATTATTATTAGGAAAAAAATATTATTTCTTATGTTACGTCCAGCCTTATGGGATTTTACTCTTTATTCAGTAGGAAGGATATTTCAGGGAGAACAGGTAAGGCAGGGAAGAACGTAACAAAACGTGTAGAATTCCCGTAGGCACACAGTTTAAGAGAGGGTATGTGCCTCGGGTCGAACGCACTTTTTATGACTCAAAAATATAGGTCAACGTGCCGATAGGCCCGCTATAACCCGTTTCGAGTCGTACGTCCGTCGGTCCAAGTTTCGAGTCAACGAATTGAATCGCTTTAACTTGGGATCGGACCAGGTGCAGTCTTTGTTCAGGATAGACGAGGTCGTTATTAATTAAAATAAATGATAAAGTTTCACATAAAATTAACAAAAGTATTTATTCTAATAACAAATAAAAATAAAAATAAAAGAAAAATACAAATAAGCGCTGAAGTCGTGGTTTGACAATTTTGGAATAACGGTATAATTAAATTTAAGACGCATAGTGAGTATGAATATAGTTGTACAAATATTAAATAAGTATATAGTGGGCGGAGAAAGGGAAACAAAGAGATTTTTGTTTTTTAATTCTACAGTATTAACGGTAAACGCGGAGCAAAGAAATAGACGAAGGGTTTATTAAATGGTTACATGAAGAAAACAGAGATGCTTGAAATTGTAAGAGGATAAAGAATAACGTAGGAGAGAGTGGGGGTGGAACATCTTCGGGTTTTAGAGAACTGATCTAGGAATAAGTAAGAGAAACAGGAGGAGCGGGGACGTTTCGAGGATCACACGGGGGTTCCTCAAGATTGTGGCATGGTGTCGGGATATCTGAGGATCACTCGAAGGTTCCTCAGGGTTGTGGTGTAATGACGAGATAACTGAGGATCACACAAGGGTTCCTCAGGGTTGCGGTATGGTGTCGGGATATTCTGAGATTCGCACACGGGAGCCTCAGGTTCGTGTGAGTGTAAGGGAATTATTTATAAATAATAGGAGGGTGTCTTAAAGAATTTAAAACGGAAGGGAGCAGATGAGTAACGTAAAAATAAAAGAAATTGTGATTGTGGGACTTACTCATTACTGGTTCTCGAATGAATCCGTTGCAATCGAAGGGATTTCTTGACTGGATGGAACGGCCCTAAATTTTATTCGCGCACTGATTCTACATGATTATTTCTATTACTATAAACTAACTGACTACTGACTGCTACTACTATTATTACCGACTGCTCAACTATTACTACTATTACCTACTATTACTGACTATTACTGACATTATTACTGACTGCTACTAACTGACCGCTCAACTATTACTACTATTACCTACTATTACTAACTGATTCTCTTCAAGATTTGATATTATATATACAGAGTCTTACAAGGGGAGGATCCAGATGTAAGTGGTTCAAATATTCTAATTGGTAGGATTCTTTTTCAGGATTGTGTGGTGGGTGAATTCTACGTTTTCTTATTGGAAAAATAGTTTTTTCTTTTTGACCAATCATACGTTGAGTACTCTGTCAAAAGTTTCTCTGTTTCCTCCCACACTCTTTCAATTTTATCGAAGGGATCCGACCTATCGCGTAGGTTATCTTCCCTTTGGGTTTAAGAAATAAATAATTTTTTCTATCGTGCTAGACGTGCTACGGTATGGGTTGCAGATGAAGGAAACGGTTATTTATTTTTTGCTTATGTTTAGGTACTTTATTGCTCATTTTTTGTGAGGAAACGTGAAACTTTGCTTAGATCCCATGTTTGTTTTTGAATTTCTATCTTCAGAATTTATTATTTGTTGACTCAATATTCAAAGGAGTCGGAATTATCTACTTGGTCGTTTCGTCCATCTATGTTTGTCATTACGTTTCTAACAAACTAATCCTAGACGCATAAAAAATTATCGGTCGGAGACCGTTGAAACGGAATTTCTTTTGTAAATTATTCGTTTTTCTGACGAAGGGAAATCGTGGAGTCTGCCGGACGTAACACTTATTAAGTTTAAACTTTTTAATATAATTATTTTAAAAATAATATTATTATTAAAAGTTTTGCTTTAAAAGCAGCTAAAATAACCATGCGCGCTTGCGCGCGTGTATGTGACACACATTTTTATCATACATAAATATATATTTTTATTTGTTTTTTTTTCAAAATAAGTTTTTTGATTTAAAACCTTTAGATAAATAAAACGTAATTTATTTTTTAAATTTACTTTTACTATTTTTATAATTTTGATTATCACACACATATATTTGAATATTCACAGTTTCTTACCTAGCAATTTTAAACATTCCACATGCATGTTGACCACATGTTAAAAGCATTGATCCTGTTGATACCGATGCGATAAGTCCTATGCATAAAGCTGCATTTATGTAGAATTGCTGTATATAGTAATATCTTTCTTGATCAATAAAGTGTTCAGTTATAATTTGTATGCGACGTGATCGAGATTCATTTATAGTTAGAATAATACCAATAAAATCTGGCCATAATTGGATGCCAACCAAAATAAGTAAAATGCAAACGAGAACTACTAAACAACATTAAAACAAATAATTACTCATGTAAGGTAGTCTTTTTATAATGTAAATTTAAGGGGATGCTGGAGACGTGTCTGATGTCTGTTTTATCGATAGAAAGACGGTAATTTTTCTATTGCAATATCTCTTTATTCCTTTTATAGATTTGGAAATCCTTCTCAAGAGAGAAAGTAAATGCATTACTATCAGTCTATGAAGTGGAGTTTATACTAAAAACAAAAAAAAAAAGTTAATTCGCAGTCACATCGTAACGATACTTGTTTAATATGAAAGATCTACGTACAGTTTGTACTTACAAAATTCATATCCATAGATTGATAGACGACAGGAACAAACAGTGTCAAGTTTTAAATTTAGATTTTGATGCTTACTTGAAACAAAATTATGATACGAAAATTTAGGTTACATAATACTCGTGAAAAGTTGGTAAGTAGAACAATATGAAAATAATAAATTTTTCGTTCTTGATATAAAATTAATTAAATTCACAAATTGATACTAATATTTGTACTTTAGTTCTGGAAAAGGAATTCAGAAGTCTGTAAAAGAATATATATAAAATTTTTCTATAATGATGTGCACGAATAACTACACTATCCCCTTACGGAATATAACTACAGCCAATAAATATTACAATTGTGTGGTTATTATAGGACTCTCTGTAGTTATCATAGAAAGTATCACAGTAATTTGTGCTATTACACGCTGTTGTTACTGCATGAAATCTCTGTAATACAGAATACATGTCTAGCCCATGAAATGTGTAATCCACTACAAGTGTAACCCACTACAGTGTACGTAATACACTACACGTGTAATCTACATAACGTGTAATACATTTCTACACACGTGTAATGCATTAAACGTGTAATGCCATCAGCAATCTATGAAATTTGATATAGCAAGTCTTATTATATAAATTATATCCATAAATATTGTTTGAAACTTACTAGATTTATTATATCACTTTTTAACCATATTGGATGTACCGGATTTATTGTATCACTTTTTAACCACATTGGATGAACAATGTACAAAATGTACGTAATTTTTAAATAAATGATTTTTTCCATTATTATACATTATGTATTTTTTTTATGTATAATTATAGTTTACAGATTTTTTTCCTGTAATCTGAGCGTGTAGTGCGAAAATATTACGGAATATTACAATACTTTAGCCTGTTATTTCGTGTATATAATACTTTTATGTAATTCCTGTAACATAATTTTCTGTAATCTGCTGCAGTTTCTTTCCATAAGGGTCGACCCTGAGCAAGTTTGAGAAACAGTCCAGCATCCCCTTAATTTATATATAATTATAAATAAGACTGTCGTTTCTGACTGCCATTTCTGACGCCAGAGTAGCATAAGTACACAAGCAACGCGCCGTGTTATATATGTATACGCTGAATGCACAATTAGACGTGACACGTCATGGATACATCGCTTGTGTGCGTACGCTGCTCGGGTGTTTATTCTAGGTAAACACAATATTTAATATACTGCGACACCTATAAATAAAAAAGTGAATGATAGGGAAATAAATAAGATTAGAAGAATAATAATAGGTAAAAGAGAAGTAAGAAAAAAGATAACATAGTAAATGAAGAAGCGAAGTTAGAAGAAAAGCTCACTAGGAATGAAAGAAATTTTGATGAGAGATAAATTAGAAATAGAAAGAGTGGTAAGATGGAGTATAATAGTATAAAAATAGTGAAATTGGAAAACGAAGCTAAGAAAAGAGAGGTAATGAAGCATAAAGTAAGTTAAAGGAAGGAAGTATATTCATTAAAAATGATTTAACATTCTAAGGAAAGAATAATACAATGGAAGATTATAAAATAGGCAAAAAAGGAAAGAGAAAAAGCGAAGAAGATAAAGATAGGTATTCAGAAATTAAAGTAAAACAGAATTTGGAGGGAATGAGAAGAAATAAAAAAAGAGAGGGAAAGAGAGGAAGTGATGAAAGAAATAGAGAAGTAGAAAAAGAAGGAGGAAAGATTAAAGAACATTTGTATAAACTAAGAAAAAAATAGAGGAGAAAACAGGAGATAGAGGAAAAAGATAGAAAAAAAGTACTATTTTGGAGTATAGCTGATCTAAGTAGATAGGATAAGAATCTCTGGGAATATATAAAAGGAGTTCATTAGTTTATATGAGGTAAAGAAGAAATAGAATATAAGAAAATCTTTCAAATTTATACATTTAAGAGTACAGCTAATTAAAAAGAAAAGAAAGACAAAGTGAGATTTTATAATAAAACATAAGAAGGAATGAAAAGAGGAAGGAACACAAGGATCTGATAAAAAAAAAGAATAAAGAGTGACAAGAATAAAGACGAAGAAGAAAGAAAAGGACTTAATCATTGTATCGATATTAAGGGAAAATGTTAAAGAGATTATTAGAAAAGTAGTGGAAGAAAACAGGGAGATATACTAATAAGGAACGATTTTAATGTAAGGATAGGAAAAGAAGGAATAGAAAAGGAAGAAGAAGAAATAGGTAGAAAAAGTAAAGATAGAAAATATGGTAACGAAGAATAAAATTTATTAGAATTAGTAAGAAATATAAAGCAACATACTGAACGGAGCCTTAAACGGAGACAGAGAAGGACAGTATACACATATAGGAATAATAAGTAATTCGGTATAGATTATATAATAACAAATAAAATTGTTTAGGTTCATATGGTTAAGAAATTTAGGTTGGAGAAAAGAGTAGATCATATACTCATGGCGGTGAAGTTGAGGAAGGAGATGGAAAAAGGAAAGAAGAAGACGAATAGGAAAAGACGGGAAAAGGAAGATAAGAATAAGATAGAACAGTGAAGAAAAGCGCTTGTATCCACAAAACAATTTAATATACAATATATATATTATGTATATACATTTATGTATACTGTATATACTATGTATATGATTTTGTAGTACATCCATTGCATATGAAACCCAGATAGCACAGGACGTCCTCAGGATCATCCTGAATATGTCCCGGGCTATCCTGGGATCTTGTCAGGATATAATAGTTGTATTATTGTAAATATTTTATATAAATATTTTATGTATAAATTTGATTTCTAAAGTAAGTTTAGAATGTTAAATTCTGTAATAGTATTAATATAAATTGAAATTTTACTCATGTCTTGAAGACATCCTTGGGATGTCCTGAGGATATTTGTATTCTAGCTGAAAACGTTATTTTTAAAATATTGTATAAAGAGTTTCATTAGCTACAAAATGTCTGAAGATAAACTTAAATATAATGATTGTATAAATACCAGACATTTTAGATAGCACAGAATGTTCTAAGAATATGATATCCTGAAAGTCCTCAGGACATCCTAAGACAGTCCTCAGGACATTCTAAAACAATTCTCAGGACATCCTAAGACAGTCCTCAGAACATCCTAAAATAGTATTCAAGGACATCCTGGACGTATAGTAATTTTTGAAAAAGACGGGTAAATTAATATAGCAAGTGAGAAATCTTTGAATATTGTACGTATTTCTAAAATGTATTGCAAAATCAAATGTGTAAAAATGTTTACTTCAAAGTCAGATTGAATGTCTACATTTATTGAAACAATATGGCATATTAACAATACTAAAAAATTATAAAAGATGACATTAAATTATTTTTTTATTTTATTTTATACAAACGGCGCAAAAACAGTTTTTTAAATAAGTTATTCCACATGCTATTTCGCGCGCATATGTAAAAATGATTTAAAAAAACTGTAAAATTTTATATTTATTTATAAAAATATAAGTTAACTATATATGTTTCATCCTTCTGACAACATCTATTGTAATGATCTATAACAAATATGTATGCATAAACAAGAAGTACTCATCATCACAAAGCGTTAGGATGCGTATGGTCTTTTGAAGTCAAGCAACGTCGGCGATGGTTGATACTTGGATGGGTGACCGTTTTCTCGGGTACAAAGATTAAACATGCTTTAAGAGGATGCTAAACTGCCCATCAAACTTGATTGAGGTCGATAATGCAGAGTTATTATTTATTCTTGTTCATGAAAAAATTTGCTTTAAAATATAAGTTATATAGCTTATACTTCCCAGGTAGCAAGCTCACGTTATTTTGACGTCCCAAAATGGTCATTTACTGACTATTCTTGACGTCACGAAATGACACCCTTATGACGTTAAAATGACGGTCGAATGTCACAAATTCCTGACGTCATGAAATGTACCGTATTTTGACGTCATAGAATGACGTGAACAATATGTTGTCAAAAAGATCTCTAAAAGATATTGTTTCTGAAAATGATAACATAAAGAGACTTCTAAAAGATAACATATAATGTCAGAATGTTAACCAATGCGTCGTTTTTTAAGAACAGAAAGATATCATAAAACTAATATCTAAAAGATTTCTTAAATCGGATATTTTGCAACTAGAGATAAAAAAATAAAATAAAAATTTCATTTTTTTTATTATTCCTATCAACAGTACATACTAAATTTGGGACAAATTTTTATTAATTAATTAAATTTAAATTATATTATTTTATTTTACTCTTACTTGCCGCTGGTATAGGTTTTGAACCCGGGATCTTAGGATTACAAACCTTGTACTTTATATGCTACGCCAGTTTGAATCATCGATATGGGTACTTGTTATTGTCTACATATACCTATATGTTATAAACTGTCGCAATTATATTATTTTTTATAAAAGCAATTAAATTTTGCAAAACATATTAAAAATAAATAGCATTAACTTATTTACTTATTAATTTTATTGTTAAATTTAACTTTTTTCATAACCTTTATAATTTGATGGAAATTGCGATCTATTTAGCATTAAGACTCTGAAGCGTTCAAATGGTTAATTTGACCATTTTGAAATTATTTCCAAGATATCTAAATGCTTTCTTAAAAAACCCAAAGAACACATTATAGTCAAAATTACATCACATTGATGTCATAATTACGTCACGACAGAAAAAGTCAAAATGATGATTTTTGGTAACAAAATTTGATGGTTTATTGACGTCAAAAAAATGTCATGCTAGTAATATTTAGTATTAAAGTAATGTGCAGGGTTTTTTTTGTTATAGTTAAAACAATTTTTGAAATACATTTATAGAGTAAAAACATATGTGCAACAAATTAATTAAAATTTTTATATCTTACAATTATAATAGATATAATTGAACAAACAATATATACAGGGTGTTACAAAAGCATCTGATTTGCTTAGCATCATGCGATAGAGAATGAAAATCTAAGAAGAAATATCTAATACTATTTTTCGATACGGTAAATAGTTTCGCCTTAATTCATCATTGTAAGAAGTCAATAAGCGCGGAGGTACAAGAGAAAGTCAATGACGGAGAATGCGTGAAGTTGACTCCTTGTTATTAAAAATTGAAAAATGCTTCTAATGCTAATAATTATCGATAAAATTCTTTGGAAGGCTACCAAAATTTTCAATGGAACTGTCGGTTATCGAGAAATATTTTTATTTTGACGGGACTTAAAAAATTTTCGAATTTGTATCTACAACTAAATTTTTTATCAACAACGAAATTTTTTATTCCGTAGTTTACAGCTTTAAATGCTAATAATCATCGATAGAATTCTTCAGGCGGCTACCAAAACTGTCGATTACCGAAAAAAATTTTACCGCTATAGGTCTTACAAAGATTTGTCTATCAGACAAAGTAAGAAAAAATTCAATGGTAATTAAATTTATTTATTATAAAACGATAAAACATTATAACAAGTGCTTCTTATAACAAGTGCTCAAAGTGTCCACCATTAGCTTCCAAACATTTATTTGCTCTATTTATGACACTTTCCGTCAAAATGGAAATATATCTCGGTAACCGACAGTTCTATTAAAAATTTTGATAGCCTTTCAAAGAATTTTATCGATCATTATTAGCATTAGAAGCATTTTTCAATTTTTAATATCAAGGAGTCAACTTCACGCATTCTCCGTCACTGACTTTCTCTTGTACCTCTGCGCTTATTGACTTATTATAATGATAAATTAAGGCGAAACTATTTACCGTATTGAAAAATAGTATTAGACATTTCTTTTTAGATTTTCATTCTTTATCGCATAGTGCTAAGCAAATTCGATGCTTTTGTAACACCCTGTATATATATATATATATATATATATATATATATATATATATATTAATATTATAGTTTTTATAATTTTAGTGTATTGTTTAATTTAGTGTGTTGCTCTAAAAATAGTTCTATTGCAAAATTAATTATTACATATGCATAATATACCATAAGTATAATTTTTATATAAGCTGATACGTTTATACAGGGTGTTTGGTAAAGATTTATGCAATTTTTATAAGCAGGTAGAGCGCATTAAGCTTAACATAAAATTCTCATTGTTTTTCCATTTTCGCAATAGTTAACGAGTTATAGACTTGTAAAATTTATTGTATTAGCCCGGCCTACCGGCAAATGCAAGCGCGTCGAGCGCTCGGCCGCGGCGGCAGCCCTTCCCTAGCGCTTGAACCTTGAGATTGTTAGGCGCGCGGAGGGAAATTGTTACAACAAGCGGCAATGGCTACGCACAATGTGTACGCGTACATACATGTGTACAAAAAAATATCAGTTTTAATGCTTAAAGAAGCAATTACTAAATTTATTTTTTTTTATAAATAATGATTATTTTTAATAAAAATTTTTTTTTTGATGGTAGTCTTAAACGTCGTAAACTGTCATAAATTTTAAAAGAAGCTATTATCATGTGCTCAAAAACAAATTTATACTTCTTTAAACATTAGAAAATTTTATCGATTAAAATGGACCAATAATAACAACCAAATAAAATGTTTGTTTCAACTTTATATTCTTAATTAAAAATTAAAAAACGAGGATATTTATATTTTTAATAAAATTAATTTTTGTGATAGACTTATAATACACGGAAAAAACTTTATCGTAAAAACTACTATGGTAAGTAGTAAACGCGTGACAAGGGGGAAGTATGAAAATTTTTATTATGTTTTTCATCAAATTACGATAATATTTACACTACTTATATGATATAATTCTTTGAAATTTCTTCTTACAGTTCGTGGTTACTATCATAAATAATAAATCATACATAATTTTTAAACTATAAAATTTTTTTCGTGTAGATTTACCAATATATAAATTTATTAAATGTTAATATGAACAAACAGGAAGTATTTTTCCCCGGGAAAAATGTAAAACTTATTCAAAGTTTTGTAAAAAATAACTTTTATTGTAGCTGCAAAAAAGATCATTAAGATTATGCTATCTTTTTGCTCTGCAAAACAAGTTTTTATGTTACAAATTTTATCCGACTATCTTAAATACTAATGAAGATCGTTATGAATCACTACTAACAAGAAAAAGCTCGGAAGTGTCTCCCTCCAATCTTAATGAGCTTTTAATATGTTGTTTTCTAGACAATAATAAGGGACACGTATTTTTTTTTTAGTGTCCATACGCACTTTTAGAGGGTAAAACACCCATTAGAAAAAAATCGGATTTTTTGTTTCAGGGCGAATATCTCCGGAACTAAACAAGATAGAAAAAAATTGTTAAAATAAAAGTTAAAGGGCTTTAGAAGTACTACAAAATAATAACAAAATTTTTTTTTAATGTTTTTATTTTTTAAAATACCCCCACCATTTAATAAATTTTTTCAAAATTTGAAATTTTTTTATCACCAAATAAAAGATTATTTTTTTATAAATTCAACGGTGTATAATGAAGTTATATTTCAACAAACCATTTTTCAGAAATAATTAAATACCTCTTGATATATGTGCATTATGCCCGTTATCGCGCTCGATTTTTCACGCGTTTTGTTCGCAACTTCCCGATAGAAGATGACGATGCCAATTAATTTTGAAGGACATAATATGCAATTCATAATCTCGCACAAATATCGCTAGACATAACAGACATAAATATGTACTATTATGAATCAAAATACGAAAGTTCAATGTGAATGGCAGACGGTCAAAGACTAATCCAAGAGTGATGATACATCGAACATGTATTTGAAATGTTTATGTAGGCATATATATATATATATATGTTGTACACAGTGTTGGGTATAAAGATACTTTTAAAATGTATCTCGATATAGATACAGATACAGATACACAAATCAAAATGTATATAGATACAGATACTCAGATACTTTAAAATTATCTCGGATACGTATCAGATACTCTTGAATTATTCAAATAAAAGAATCTGAAAAATTCAAATGTTTGTGCGCAACACGAAAAGTGCATTATAAAATAAATAATTACATTTTTGTGTTGCGCACAAATACCTGTCGCTAAACTTTTACTGTCTTTTCCGAATTTTTTATTTGTTTGTTGAGTCGTTGAGTAAACTGCGTTTCTCGTCTTTTAAATTATATTTTATTGTAATTATGATAATAATATTAATAATGTATGTAATATGCACAAAATATAATGATTCTATAGACTAGATAGTCAGTTATTTCATACATAAGTACTATTTGCGCAAATCTAAATGGCGCTACCGACAGTAATAGCAAATCAAAAATGACCTTAAAAAAACTTTTTTTCCAATAGAGACAAAAAGTACGTGAAAATTTATTTGAAAATGTATCTGAAAATGTATCTGAAAAGCAGTTCAAATACTGTGTTTTGTATCTAGATACAGATACAAATACTCCAATTCAAATGTATCTCAGATACAGGTTCAGATATATAAAATGTATCTCTATACATGTATCTAAATACATGTATAGAGATACTACCCAACACTGCATATATTGTATACATGGAAAAAAGAATATTAAAGTATAAGACAATATTAATATTAATTAATAATAATGAAATAAAATTATTATTGTTATTATATACTATTATTGATGTTAATATTAATAATATTAATGACATTAATATTTTTACATAAAATATGCAGAATATCAAATAAAAATATTTCTAATTTGAAGTACCACAAGATTGATCATAGTTATTAATTATGGTCGCGTAGCTTTATAGAATGCATGATGTACTTATTTATTACTTATTGTTTTATATAGAAGTGGAATTTCAGTATATTATTAGTAATTGTCATTTTTCTACAGCTTGTTGATTACATTTCAAACTTGCGATAAAGATTGAATCGTTGCAAAAATTAAAGTCAATAACTACGGAAATTTTCAAAGTATACTAGATATTGTTAGAACACTGATATAAAATGCTGCCGCTTTGCGAGCACTATCTTATTGTGTGACATCATTTAGTCGTGTACTATTGATTGCTGGATGTGCTTTTGGGAGTATGTATTAACATTTTAAAAATATTAATAACTAAATATTATACTACATGTATAATTTTACTTTCATAATTTCCAAAAATTAATAATGATATAAATTTTTATTTGTCACATTTTTTTATAGTTCGTGAAAAAGATATTTTTGGTACTTTATTATCATTCACTACCAAACTCTTTTATGTTGAAAACCATGTGACGAAATATGTTTATACACATAAAATTATTAGATTTTTTTATTCAGACTTTTTATCGAGAACCAAGATTTAATAAAGATTTAAAATATATATGCTTGTTAAAGATAACAATAAAATACTAATTTTAATGCCAATAGTAATATAATGTAAATATTATATGTGTATTACAAAACGTTATTCTTTAAATACAACTACTAATTATACTTTAAAACTATATCTGTATAATTCTAATTTATTACAATTTTTAAGGTAAAATGTTCTTCAACCCGAGAAATGTAATAGTGTTGTTGTTCAGCGCAGCAATTTTTAATTTACCAAAAACTCCTGTGACAAGACAAGAAATTCAAGTAAAGGAGAAACTGGAAAATATGTTACAAAAAATGCATAATGAGAATTTTGAAATTGAAGAGGAAGAGTTATTAGACTTTGAAAATTATTTAATATAACAGAAGCAGATTTAGTAAAGGAAGAAGGAAATGAAGAAGAAAGATTTGTGTAAAGGAATTATGTAAAGGAAATGATATGTGTAAATGATGAAATTCCAATCGAATATAAAAGAAGTGTTGTTAACTTTTGGAAACCTGTTGAGTTTATTTTATATTTTAATATACCTTTTCCCATGTATGTACAATATACATAATATATATATATATATGTGTGTGTGTGTGTGTGTGTGTGTGTGTGTGTGTGTGTGTGTGTGTGTATCGAGAAGTTTTTAATTATTTCTAAAAAATTGTTTGTCGAAACATAACTTCATTATATACCGTTAAATTTGTGAAAAAAATATTTTTTATTTGGTAATAAAAAAATTTTAAAATTTTGAAAAAATTTATTAAGTAGTTGGGATATTTAAAAAAATTAAAACATCGAAAAAAGTTTTTTTGTTACTGTTTTGTAGTACTTCTAAAGCCCTTCAACTTTTATTCTAACAATTTATTTCTATCTTGTTTAGTTCCAGAGATATTCGCCCTGAAACAGAAAAACCTTTTTTTCTAAGAAATGTTTCACCCTCTAAAAGTGCGTATGGGCACTTATAAAAAATACGTGTCCCTTATTTTTGTGTAGAAACAATATATTAAACAATATATTAAAAGCTCATTAAGATCGGAGGGGGACACTTCCGAGCCTTTCCTTGTAAGTTTGTTAAAATATGTAGGTCAGCAAGATTTTGATTTTATCACTTCTGTGGTACAGTTGGGTGTTGGAATACAGTTTGTCTTCAATAAACATATAAATATAATATAATATACATATCATTTTTTTTTAAGAGATAACTTTATTTGTATTTTTTATTTATTATTCATAAACTTATTATTCATAAACTTTGTTTTGAATTCAAATTTAAATTTTATTTTAAATAGTCTGGAAGTATTAGAGCTTAGAAGCAGATCATTTGATTATAGAAAAGCTAATTTGATGGAATACAATCAGGTTCAAATATAAAATGTATGTATGTGTGACATACATTGTATGTACTGAAGAAACAGATTAATTCTAAACTTTTTTATGTTTTTCTTTTTCTTCCCAAGCCATTAAGAATTATAAATTAAAATTCTCTTCTTGATCTGCTCTCTCTCTACAACTTGTTGATCAAAAGATCATGCGCAGGATAAAAAGACACACTAAAAGACAATGTATAAAAGGATACTCTGATTCTATATGTGTCATTAAGATCAGAGTGCGTATTGAGAAAACATTTCAAAAATAATTTTGTTAGTACAAAAACTTCAGTATAAAAGGTCGATTGTTTTGCATTACGCTTGATTCGTCTTTGCCATACATTAGTTAAAATTATTTTGTTGTTTGGTGTAGTTTTGTGCTACTTTGCAAAAAAATCTTTTTATGAGAAATGTTTGCAATATTCTTTACTTTTATGTTTGTAACAGCATATGCGGCAAATGAAATACGTAAGTAAATAATA
This sequence comes from Monomorium pharaonis, assembly GCF_013373865.1. NCBI lineage: Eukaryota > Metazoa > Arthropoda > Insecta > Hymenoptera > Formicidae > Monomorium > Monomorium pharaonis. Next base: position 8,365,008 of record NC_050472.1, on the reverse strand, counting down.
ATAAGTGTCTGTTGCATGTTTACATTTCGATCTTAATTTATTTAATAAAGAGTGAAAGAAATACGTTTGTTTTAAAATTGTATCATTTTATATTGTATAAACAGCTCTTAACGCGATAATTAAGTAGTTTAACAATTTGGCAAATCTTAACAATAAAAATTAATAAACAACTAATAACTCATTTTGTTAAAGATAAGTTTAAAGTTAATTGCAGTATATACAATATAAGAATATAGGTTTGATTATTTACTTTTTTCTTACATAAATCTAAATATTATACATTTTACTTTTTTTTGTAAAATTCTCAGGTTTGAAATAAAGTTTCACAATCTTATACTTTTTATAAATCTCAACAAAAATGTATACACCGATTGCACTTTCGAGGATTACACACTTTGCAAATTATTTAACACATATCTTTAACTTATTATTTATTAATTAAAAAATATTTGTTTTTATAAAAATATTTTTTAAAACTTGGAATTTATATTTTTTAACAAATGTTTGTAGACAATAACGTAGACTACGTATTTTTTGTTTGCAACAATTGTATCATATTATTAGAATTTAATGCAGTCAGTGCAGTTTAGTGTTTGATTGATAAATAATTAAACGGGAATAAAAAGAAGCCTCAGATAACATATGTTTTATAGATCAGTATTTATCATTTTTTACTAATTAATTTTTAATTTTCGTAAAATCAAAAAACAGTATGTTTAAATAAAATTTAATATTTAAAAATTGCAATTTTTTACGTATTTGTAGAAAATATGTCTTAGAGGAAGTTCTATGAAGTCTTATTTTACTTATGTTTTATAAAAATTAAGAACATTTGCTAATAATTTGTCTTTTAACCCATTGCGGTTACTAAGAATCCAATAAATCCCACGCTAAGTTTATATTTACGTATCTTTAAACATAAAAAGAAACAAATTTATTTACTTTATTTTGCTTTCTGTAAATCACCTCTTTAAGTTTACATTCTTGGTCATAATATATTATTTTAAACTTAATAGAAAACATTATTTTCAAAACCTACTATTTAACTAATTTTTATTTGAAAGTATACTGTCTTGTGTAAAATAAAATCTCACGCTAAGTTTATATTTAAGTATCTTTAAACATAAAAAACAAATTTATTTACTTTATTTTGCTTTCTGTAAATCACCTCTTTAAGTTTACATTTTTGGTCATTGTATATTATTTTAAACTTTCCATAATTTTTTTCTTCTTCAATAATGTTAAGTATATTTTTTACGTAGATCCAAAAGATTTTTGTTTATAACATAGTTGATAAAAAAACTCTATAAATAATTAATAAATTGGTACCAGAGAATTATCACATAAATATTTAGTGAGTTATATATTTAAATAAAACAAAATTATAATTTTTTCTTTTTTTTTAAATTATTTTGCTTATATAGACAGATTTCTTAGATATCACAACCAAAATAAATTACTAATTTTTGTATTAACTATAATTTTGGCTGTTACGTATAGAATTAAAAAATTTTGCTTTCATTAGCTAGATTGAGTAGGTGCAATACATATACATATCAATATTTGCTAATTAAGGAACTTGTACCCAATATGCCTTCCCCTAAAATTTGGAGAACTTTGTAATTTTTTGATAACTACAAAATTGAAAAATAAAGGTCAGATTTAAAATAGGAAACATTTCTAAAACTAAAGGAAATATATGAAATATTTGTAATTATTTACAAGTGTAGTAAAAATTTTTTAAAAGGATAGCACTTGGGGGATGTTGATTACATATATACCTAATGTGGCTCAGCTATGTATTTTCTCATTTTTTGTTAATATTTTTGAAAAAATGCAAAATAACCAAATAAACATGTTTAATTAAGCATTTATTTACATACTAATGAAAAAAAATACACATGCAGCTATTAATTAAATAACAAAACTGTATTTATTTACTACAGGGGCGTTATCTTAACTTTTACCTGTCAAAAAGTTTTAACTAACTAGAGAAAAATAAGAAATACTAATCAAAAATTAAACATTAAATAAAAAAACAGAATCTTAACTTTTTTGTATATTAACAAGATATATTGTGTTCTTAGTAGTATCCCTGGCCATAATGGTTTTACAAAACAAAGAGCTTTCTTTCTTTAATTATTGTTAATGTTCAAATCGCGCGCGATCCCTCATCTCGATGCCCGAAACTACCACCGGGGGGCGGCATTCAATGTCTGACTTCCGGTATCTTCTCTCTCTTAGTTTTGTCGTCGTCGTGTACGCGCCGCGATACTTGCTTCTAACCTCTTATGTAAAGTTCCGTATAATCGAATAAAGATACATAGATATTTCAATTCTACCTCGTCATTAGAACATTCCCGGCCTCATACTCTAACAGGTTATGGGCCCAGAGTCACGCGTATAGGTAAAACTGCATGACGAAATCGCATACGTGGTGAAGTGTCGCCGAAACGTGATTGAGTGCATCGTCGAGAGTACCCCCGAAAGTGATCGAAACTACGAGAACAATGGCGTCGTCAAATGTGGTGAGAATCGAGCCATTGAGCAAAGAGAATTTCGATACTTGGCGGATCCAAATGCAGGCCCTGCTGTTCAAGAACGATGGGTGGAAATACGCAAACGGCACAGCATTGAAACCAACGCTCGTCGCGGGAAATGCGGAATCTATCGAGAAGGTACAAAGATGGGAAACAGAGGACGGCAAGGCGCGTGCCGATATCATATTAGCAATCAAACCGTCAGAATTACGGCAAGTCAAGGATTGCGGTACGGCTCATGAACTTTGGCAAAAGCTACATACGATATTCCAGTCATCGGGACCGGCGAGGAAGGCAACGCTGATAAAGCAGTTAACATATTACCATATGGACGAAGGCTCGGACGTTCGAGATCATCTATCGAAATTCTTTGAAACCGTCGATAAATTAGCCGAAATGGAGGTAAACATAAATCACGATTTACTGTCGGTAATGTTACTACACAGCCTTCCGCCATCTTTCGGGAATTTCCGATGCGCGATTGAATCGCGGGACACGCTACCCTCACCCGAAGCGTTGAGACTGAAAATAATCGAGGAAAGCGAATCTCGAAAGCATCAAAATCGAGACGGCACAGACAGCGCCATGCTCGTGAACAAGAGAAAGTTCGGAAAGGGAAGAAACGCTGCAAAAAGGACAAACAATGAAGAGAGGAAAAATCCAAAAGGCCCGTCGAAGGAAGAACCATTTAAGTACAAGTGCTTTAAGTGTAAGAAAGCAGGTCACAAAGCCGCCGACTGTCCGGAGAACACGCGAGAAACGGACAAAGCCAGTGCTGCAGAAAATATTATGCTGTGTGCAACAGTGATTTCGAGTTCGGTAAATGACGAACATAGTGCAGAAGCGTTTCGCGCCGGAAGCGTAAAATCCAACGTATGGTGCGTCGATAGCGGCTGCACTGCTCACATGTGTGGGAATGAGGACAGCTTCGATGAATTAGCGGAGTCGACGGCGAAGAAAGTTAACCTCGCGAATGATGCTTCCGCGGACGTTGAAGGCGAAGGTTCGGTGACAATCTCGACGCGCATAAACAGTAAGGAGTTGAACGTAAAATTGAAAGACACGCTGCACATTCCAAAACTAAGAACGAACCTACTATCGGTCGGAAAAATTTGTGATCGCGGGTTTCGAGTAACTTTCGACAGCAGAAGCGCGACGATCGCGGACGCGGCGGGGAAGCCCATACTGAAGGCGGAAAGGAACCATGGTGGACTTTATCTTCTCAAAGCCTCGGAAGGAAACAGTGACGCTTGTGTAGCCAACGTTTCGGAAAAGACGCGGGAATCAACTCTGACAAAAATGTGGCATCGAAGGATGGGCCATTTGAATTTCCAAGACTTACGAAAGAGCATTCGAGACAAAGCCGTTACCGGAATAAATATTGAAGCAGGATCAGAGAAAATATTTTGTGAAGCCTGTGTTCAAGGAAAAATGGCGCGAACCCCTTTCCCCAAGAAATCCGAGCGAGTAACAGACGTGCTCGAAATTATTCACACAGACATCTGCGGACCGATGCGCACTGAGTCGCTTGGTAAATCAAGATACTTCATTACCTTCACGGACGACGCCTCTCGATGGTGTGAAGTAAAGTTCCTACGCGACAAGAGCGAGGCTCTGAGTGCATTTCAAGATTTTAAGGCATTCGTAGAAAATCACACTGGACGGCGTGTAAAATTCCTCCAATCAGACAATGGGAAGGAATATTGCAACGAAAGGTTCGACGAGTTCTTGCGAAAATGCGGCGTGGGTCGAAGACTCACAGTAACACATACGCCCGAACAAAATGGCGTCGCTGAGCGCAAGAATCGCACGCTGCTAGATGTGGCTCGCTGCCTGATGATTCAATCATCGTTACCACAATCACTTTGGGCCGAGGCAATCAACACGGCCAACTACATCAGAAATAGGTGCCCAACAAGCAGCTTGAATGGACGAACGCCATATGAAATGTGGAGAGGAGAGACGCCCGATGTGACTCATATGCAGGAATTCGGACAGAAAGTGCTGACACTCAAACGAGAACCCGGACGGAACAAGCTTGAGACCAAATGCAGAAAAGGTCGATTCGTCGGATATTCAGATACGACAAAAGGATACAGGATATGGCTGCCGGAGGAAAGACGTGTGGAAGTGGCACGCGACGTAAAATTCTCAAATGCCGAGCTGACTCCATCCAAGACCAATGAATATGAAGATCTGATGAGAGATACGAATCTACAGACCGAGGATTTCGAAATACAAGCCAATGTGGACAGCCCCACAGCCCCAATCGAGTATATCGAGGATTTATCATTGCTGCCGAACAAAGAGGACGGCTGCCCGAGGGACGAGCAGGCTGCTATTCCAGAAGCTGAGGATCTTGACGACGAATCGGGACCAGAGAATATCGAGCGAGGAGTCGTTACACGAGGCCGAGGACGACCACGTCTTCTAAGGACTGGACAAAGGGGGAGACCCCGAAAAATTTATAATGTTTCAGGTCAGGCGCATAACTCAATTGATATCGCGAGGCTCACCGAGATCCCAGTCATGGATGCAATTCAAGGTCATGAGGCGGATGAGTGGCATGAGGCAATCGCGAACGAGCTGGAATCCATCATCAAAAACGAGACTTGGACACTAATCAAGCGGCCAACCGAGGAATCTGTCATCGGGAGTCGTGTTGTCCTACGAAACAAGAGGCGTGAAGACGGGACTCTCGAGCGTAGGAAGGCTCGAATCGTAGCCAAGGGATTCTCACAGCGGCCAGGCATTGACTACGAGGATACCTTCGCTCCCGTCGCCCGTGTGGAATCGATAAGGACTCTGATGGCAATCGCAGCTGAGAAGGGCATGATCGTCGAGCAATTGGACGTCACCACCGCCTACCTAAATGGAAGATTGAATGAACGTATACTGATGGAAGTTCCAAAACATATTTACAAGGGCCTAGAGTTACTGAGTGCAGACAAATCTAGAGATCCAAGTATTCGTGAAAAGGCGAAGAAGATGTTGTGCGAGCTACAACGAGGAGACAAGGTTTGTCTATTAAAAGGAGCTTTGTACGGACTCAAACAAGCTGCCAGATGTTGGAACGACCGTCTTAATCTTCTCCTGAACAAGTTCGGAGCGAGAAAGTCAAGCTCCGACCCATGTGTATTCTTTAAGGGTCATGGAAAGAATATACTGATTATAGTCACGTATGTGGATGACATACTTATGATATCAGCAAGCGTCAATGAGATCATCGCTTTCAAGAAATTTCTATCAAACAAGTTCGAGGTTAAGGATCTTGGAAAAGTAAGTCTCTGCCTGGGAATAGAATTTCATCAAGAGGATAATTGCATTCGAATGTCACAGAAGCGCTACATTCGTGATATTCTTGAAAGATTCGGAATGCTGGAAGCAAATACCGTATCTACTCCATTGGACCCAAATCAAAAATTGAAGCCTTGCCCAGAAGACGAATGGGATCCGGACGCATTCCCATACAGGGAGCTAATAGGCTCGCTGATGTATGTTGCAACCTGCACTAGACCTGACATTTCCTTTGCGACCAGTTACTTGAGTCAATTTAATACTTGTTACGACTCATCTCATTGGACGGCTGCAAAAAGAGTTTTGCGTTATTTAAAAGGATCTTTGAACACTGGTCTAGTCTACCATAAAACTGGCATCCCTCTGAAAGGATACGTGGATTCAGATTGGGCTAACTGCCCCATCGACCGAAAGTCTTATACCGGATTCATCTTCGTTCTGGCCAATAATCCTATATGCTGGGAGTCAAGAAAACAACAGACCGTGGCGCTATCGTCCACGGAGGCCGAATACATGGCCTTGACCGAAGCCGCCAAACAATCCATTTATTTGAAACGATTCCTCAGTGAGCTGGAGTTCTGTAAGGAGCAAGAAACTCACTGTGTCATATACTGTGACAACATTGGAGCAATGCGGATCGCAGAAAACCCTGTATTCCACAACCGAACGAAGCACATTGACGTGAGACACCACTTCGTTCGCGAGGCGTTAATTCAAGAGAAACTGAGGCTTGAGCATATTTCCACCAACGAGATGGCATCCGATCTTCTCACCAAGAGTCTTCCTGCACCGAAGATGAAGAATTGCTTAAAATTACTCGGGCTATCGATCGAATAGATGTTGAAATCGAGCTATCGGATCGAGGGGGGGTGTTAATGTTCAAATCGCGCGCGATCCCTCATCTCGATGCCCGAAACTACCACCGGGGGGCGGCATTCAATGTCTGACTTCCGGTATCTTCTCTCTCTTAGTTTTGTCGTCGTCGTGTACGCGCCGCGATACTTGCTTCTAACCTCTTATGTAAAGTTCCGTATAATCGAATAAAGATACATAGATATTTCAATTCTACCTCGTCATTAGAACATTCCCGGCCTCATACTCTAACAATTATAAACAAGATGTTTTAATAAAAACTTAAAATAAATGCAGTGTTGAAAAGCATAAATAAAAAAGGAGCTACAATAATATAAATCGTGAATATTTATAATTGTTACACAACAGTTATGCAAAGCAAAACTTACCTTTGATATTTTAGATTCAGAAGAACACAATTTGAATAAATTGTAATCACAAGTCGTAAAAAGAAGATATTGAGCAATTAACTAGCATAAGTACATTATGTATTTATGCCAAGATTGGGAACTAACGAGTTACTTGTAACAAAGTTACAGTTACAGTTACTTTTTTTAATAACTAATGACTTAACTTTGTTACTTTTCTTCATTTGTAAGTGTAACTTAACGTAGTTACATTTTTTGGTAACTTATAACTATTTTGATAGTTACTTTAATAGTTACTTTTTTAAAAACATGCGTTAAAATTTTTAATCAACAACCGGAAAAAGTCGAGTCTACACAAGAGGAATTGTATCAATTCTTAAAATCAAATAATTTCAGCATTAATATGCTAAATGATTACACTGCAATTAAGAAACTTTTTATTAAATATAACACATTCCGAGTTCTGTATCTGTGGAATATACGTTTAGCATCAGTGGCTCTACAATGACGTCACAAAGAGGTTTTTTTACGATAATATATTTAAATATCACATTTTATAAAATTTTTTATAAAAATTTTGTAACAAAAAAAAAATATTAATCAATGTATAACAGCCAATGTATCGTTATATTTCATTTAATTTTGATAACAGTAATATACAATTTAGAGTTTTACCTTTACAAAGTTCTCATTTAGTGTACATAAAATAACTTGTTAAAGCACATAATTAAGCACATAATATACAACAATTAGTAAAGCATAAAATGTAAGATTCTTATATTTAAAATAATGTACACTTATTTAAGGAAAAAGTAACTGAAAAGTAACGACTCGTTATTTTTTTAGTAACTGTAACAAGTTATTTTTCAAATTCGATAACTTGTAACGGTAATTAGTTATTTTTTCAATGAAAAAACTGTAACTGTAACTAGTTACTTTTACAAAGTAACTTTCCAAACCTTGATTTATGTACAATGAATTTCACAGATAATGCTAATATATCACTGTGGTCTTTGACTTCCTGAACAATATATTAGCATTAACTGTGAAATTCATTGTGTAATTATTTGAAAATGGAGGGAGAGCCAAATTGGGTACAAGGCTATATTGGGTACAGACACTTTATTTATCTCAGCTAGATTTTACACACAAATAATTTTTGTTAAAGTTGCAAGATTATTTCTTTTAGTGTTCTTTTATCTTTTATTAATATATAATAAATACTAACTGTTACATTTTACATAAAATACTTAAAATAACATTTAAATAATATAAAATTGTAATTTTGCAGCAATAAAAAATATTTTTGTTTAGAAGTTTGTGCTTAAGTAATAACTATTATACGTGTAAAATTACTACTTTAATTAATTTAGTAGTACTTTTTTATTACTTAACAAAAAGTTAACACAAAAATTAAGAAAAAATTATACAGAAGCCATGTAACTTTGTTTAGTAATCACATTAAAACATAATTATTAACAAATACTTCAAATAATTTAAATAGTTATATACGTTACATTATTTAATTTCATTATTTGAAATATTTGAATTGATATTGGTAGTATGCAAAAGTAAGTAAAATAAGTTTGCTTTCCGCTTTTTACTGTTATCTACCTTATTAAATATTTAATCTGAACTACAAGCTAAAATGAAATAATTTGAACTTTTTCTAGCTTCCTACATCCACCCGTGTAGTCGAAAAGATCCCAACTACAGTCAGTGCTTTGCAGACAACATTAATAGTGTGAAGAGTTATGTTTGCACAGGAATACCGGAATTTAATCTTCCTCCGCAAGAACCACTAATTATTGACAAAATTGATATTTTTGACACGGATAATCTGAAAATGTTTATCAAAAACTCAAAAATAAGAGGAATTTGTAATTTCGATGTAACTTCTTATAATGTATCTTCTGACAGACTTCATTTCGAGTTTAATTTTACAATCAAAAATCTTTCCACGGACTCCGTCTATAACGCTGACATACGTTTACTGGTGTCATTTGCTAATGAAGGACTAGTTTACATTACTTCAGGTATCATAAAATAGTCAATTTTATATTAAATTAAAACACAAGTTTATCAAAAATATTTACTTTAACATAAAAATTTATAATTAGTTTCTTTCATAAAAATTGCTAATTTATGTTTTTTTCCGTAGATGATGTAGACGGAAAGGTAACCATGGATTTGAAAGAGGTAATCAAGGACGGTAAAAAACAAATATATCCATCAAAAGTAAATTCTATTCTCAACATAAAAAAATTCAATTATACGTTTGATGAAAGCGAGAAAGATTTAGTTACACTACACAGAGTTTTTGTCAAAACCATAAACGAAAATACAGAGGAAATAATTAATATAGTTACGCCGAAATTAGAAGAGAGGATCTCTAAATTAATGATTTCTGTTATAAACACTATTGTCTACAACAGATTTGAACAATTGTTTCCCGATTAAGCATAAAATGTCTCAGATATTCATATTTCGTTTTTAGATTTGGAACGTTTTATTTTTAGATACTGTATAGATCATTTCATTTACTACAGAGTATCTAAAAATATATATAAATATATATAAATATATATAACCTAAGACAATCTTGTATTTAAGCTCCGACTACGAATACAAGATATTGAAATTCTTCATCATTAAGTTGTTTTACGTATCCCGTAATGTAATCCGATTTAATTAAGGAAAAATTAAAATATGTTACGTGTAATATATTTTTGTTATATTATTTTATATCTTATAATGCGTTCCGATTCAACTAAAAAAAAATTAAAATATATTAGCTATAATATATTTTAATTATATTAATTAATAACAATATTATAAAAATAAGCAAAATGTTTTAATTAAGTTAGATAATAAAAGAAAATATTGTTTAATTATTATAGATTACTAGCGCAATAACACAAATTATTATTTAATTATTATAAATTACTCTCGTAATAGATTAGTGTAAAATAATATAAAATAGAAATGTTATTTTTATCTTTGTATTACTTTGAACGTTATACTTATTACAATAAAAATTAAAAATTATGTTATCTGACATGTAATAGTTGCAAAACACATATTTAAGAATTGATATATTTAATTCTTGTCAATATATATTAGTAAAATTATAATATCATATTTTGTAATCATAATTTTATACTTGAAATTAACAATGTCTCTTACTTAACAATATTTAAAAAATTAGGATCTATAAAATAAAGATCGATGTTCAATGTAAAGATGAGAGAATTCATATTACTCTTGGCGCCTAATAATATGGTAAGTGTTAGTATTATTAAAAAATTGTTGTTAATACGTATATAGTTATATTTTTCCGGATTAAGGACACAGTTAAAAATACTGTGTTTAGAGGTGTGGCACGCAATTCATGTAAGCCGAAAGTTCTGAAAATTTATGGAAAAATTATTACATTGAGGAAAAATTGAGTATTTTCAATTCTGAACATTTCAATTAAATTAACAACAACTAAATATTTTGTTTTATGTTACAAAATCTTTAATTACTTTTATTAAATTTATTTTTCTTATGTGTATTCTAAACTAAATAATTTTGTTCTCAGACTTTACATCCATAATTTAAACATTTTTTTACTGATTTAACTCAAATAAACAACATAATAGTAAAATATTCTTTTACATAAATTAAAATATAAAAAGACAGTATTAATTTTTACACTTTAAAAACCTTTTTATATTAAAAAAATATTATAGTAATTATAATAATTATAATAAAGCTTTTATCTCTTTAAAATTACTTGATCTTTTTTATAAATAATTTGATATATTTTATGATGCTGCGAATGTAGCTTATTGTCATTCTTTAGTGATGCCAAATTTTTGATTAAATGATATATTCTGAAAGAAAAAGGTATTCAGAATCAAATATTTCAAGTGACATTTTCTTTGATTTTTATTAGGTATGAAAAAACCTTGTCATAACAAAATAAACATGTTTGTAAAATGGATCTTGTAAACAGATAGTACAGCGTGCGTAAAAATAAATAATTATTTGTTAGAAACAAAATTTTTATTTTGTTAAATTTAAATAAACAATTTGTTATAGAAAAAACACAAGAAATTAAGTTTTTAATATTCCCATTTTTGTCCCTCAGTGTATGACAGGCAGTGTACTCGAGCTGTTATTGCCAAAGTTGATTTTAATTAATACAATTTTTATCTTAAATCATTTTTTTACACATTTTTTTATTGCTACAACACAAACGTTACAATAAAAAGAATAACACAATATGTATAAAGTAAATAACATACTTGTTTGTTTAACAACTAAACAATTTTGTTAGGCATTTTAATTAAAATGTTCTGTCGTTCTAACAAAATTTTGATTTATAAAACAAAACATTTTCCTTAATGTAAGTATTGAAATCTTCAAATTGATATTTTGGTTCTCTTATCTTTATATTCTTTTACTTACACTACTTACACTGTAATCTCTGACTTAAGTCCATAAATTTATTTGTAAATTTTATTATATTATTTTTGTATATTTATGAGTACATTGAAAAAAAATGTTGTAAAATCAATAAAAAAGCAACTTGTTTCAATTAAAAAGTGTAGTTGCGGGCTGCCAACTAAGTAAATGATTCATGCAATTTATTTGTTATTCATTGCAATTTCTATTATGTATATTAAACAAATTATGTATATAAATGAATCAATGACATGTAATATTAGTGAATACATATCAGAGTGTAACAAATTTTCAAAGTTGAGAATTAAATACTTTATAATTATGTAAATGTAATGCTAAATGTAAACATTACAATTGTATTTCAATATTAATCATGTAGAACTTATACTTGATTTGATTAAATATACAAATAAATATATAAGTTATAGATTTACATAATTTATAAATATAATTGAATTAAGCGTTAATTTTTGTCTTAGAAATAAAAAAGTGATTGTTTAAAAACATTTTTACACACAATTAAAAACAAAATTTGCTTTAATAATATTGCATTAGTTTAACACTAAGTGTGCTTGCATTAAGTTTAATTTTTCTTTTAATAAGTTTTTTCTACTTTATTCAAAATAAATTTAATTTAATTAAAACATTTTTTTTTAAATAAAAGTTTTCGTAATTCTGTCCTTCTTAATCTCTTTTATAGACTAACATATTTCAATGTAGTATTATATGTTGATTGCGAAATCTCGCTTTCTTCCGCGCTCTTGACAAGCTCCTTTTATTTATACCCATACAGCACAAAAGCTTGCAGCAACATTGCTGCAACGTTGCAACATTGCATATTGCGATGTAATGTTTCAGAGATATTGCAAAGACATTATTTTACAATATTACTTCAGCAATGATGCAGCAACATTTTAAAATATTATTAAAATAGTGAAAATAGATAAAATTAATATTCAATACAGTTTGAATAAATTAATATATTACAGTAACTTTTCAAAAATAATGTAAAAGCGATCGTTCTATATTATTTAAAATTTTTCATCTATAGAGATACATGCATTCTGGAGTAGTTTTAATTTGTGTGTAAAACTATTATTATGTAGATTTGTGTATAATAGAGTACAAGGTTATTCAAAATTATTTTAAATAACTGTATTTTTTAATTTAACAAATACAGAGTGATTATAGTGACATTAACTAAACGATCATCCGATTAATTCATTCGGTTTTAAATAACTATATTTTGAATTTAACAACAGAGTGATTACGTCAACTAAAAGATAAATTTTGTAAGTTTTGTCTCTCTTCTTATACTCTTACAGCATGAAATATTGCTGCACCGTTGCAGAAATATTGCAATAGTGCATAATATAACCAATATTGCAGAAATATTGTAGCAATATTACAAATATAATATTCTCTAGCAAATGTTGCACAATATTGCAGCAATATTACAAATGTAATATTTCTTAGCAGATGTTGTGCAATATTGTAGCAATATTACAAATGTAATATTTCCTAACAGATATTGCACAATATTGTGGCAATATTATATTGCAACCTTGCAAAATTTATTTCCCTATAATCCGTATTTCTTAATCTAGAACTAACAATAAGTAATATTTTACATAGTTTTAAGGGACAAATAAAAAAATAGAGCAGGATATTTTTATTTTAAATTTTTATGTAAGATTAGAGCTAAAAGATACATAGATGTACAACAAATTCTGTAATCACGACAGCGTTGCGTTCCATACTAGATTGAGTGAAGCAAGTCCAAAAGATGTTCACTCTGACTTATATATATAATACATTAATTAAACATGTGTGAATCATACATGCATGTGTAATTCTAGCGTATAAATTGATCAGGATGGGCATTTTCTGGACTTGCTTCATTTTAATGCTTACCTAAATCTAGAATGGAACGATATTCGATATCCGTTGGTGTATGTTAATTTAATTAATTACTTTTTTAATTATTAATTTTTTAAATTATTGTGCCGTAACGGTATGACAATAAATTCATTTCCCGTTTTTTGTATAATACACATCTTACATATTAATTGATTAATTTAACCACCTGCAACATTTCCTTCATATTGCGCATTAACGTTTCAGAAATATTACAGCAATCTTACAAGAAATATTGCAGCAATATTGCTGAAATATTACAGAAATCTTACGGAGAATATTGCTGAAATATTGCAGAAATATTGCACAATATTGTTTTGGAGCGGACATAGAAATATTGCTGCAATATTGCAGTAATATTTTCTGCAATATTCCAATCTTGCAAAATAATATTTCTGCAACGTTGCAGCAATATTTCATGCTGTAGGGGTAATGTACTTATATAAGATAAAAGACAAAACTTGCAAAGTTTATCTTTTGGTTGAAGTTTTACTAATCACTCTGTATTTGTTAAATTCAAAATAGTTATTTAAAATCAGATAAATTATTTTGAATAATCTTTTTCTGAATAATATTGCATACATATTTTACTGCAATATTGCTACAATATTACGTAATAATATTTCTAAAAGCGGACATTTTACCATTGCTGCAATCTTGCAGCAACCTTGCAGCAACGTTTCACAACGTTTATGCAATATTGCAATCTTGCGTTGAAATGTTGCCACAATGTTGCTGCAATCTTTCTGTGCTGTATGGGTAAGACAGTGCATTTTGTTTACGAGATGACACGCCATAGCGGCGAGTAATGAAAAAAATGCCATCCTAAAAATAAAATATATTTTACACAAACCTATTTATTATTGACAGAATACATAAATGGTTTGAACCAACCCCTACAGCATGAAATATTGCTGCAACGTTGCAGAAATATTGCAATAGTGCATAATATAACCAATATTGCAGAAATATTGTAGCAATATTACAAATATAATATTCCCTAGCAAATGTTGCACAATATTGCAGCAATATTACAAATGTAATATTTCTTAGCAGATGTTGTGCAATATTGTAGCAATATTACAAATGTAATATTTCCTAACAGATATTGCACAATATTGTGGCAATATTATATTGCAACCGTGCAAAATTTATTTCCGTATAATCCGTATTTCTTAATCTAGAACTAACAATAAGTAATATTATACATAGTTTTAAGGGACAAATAAAAAAATAAAGCAGGATATTTTTATTTTAAATTTTTATGTAAGATTAGAGCTAAAAGATACATAGATGTGCAACAAATTCTGTAATCACGACAGCGTTGCGTCCCATACTAGATTGAGTGAAGCAAGTCCAGAAGATGTTCACTCTGACTTATATATATAATACATTAATTAAACATGTGTGAACCATACATGCATGTGTAATTCTAGCGTATAAATTGATCAGGATGGGCATTTTCTGGACTTGCTTCATTTTAATGCTTACTTAAATCTAGAATGGAACGATATTCGATATCTGTTGGTGTATGTTAATTTAATTAATTACTTTTTTAATTAATAATTTTTTTAATTATTGTGCCGTAACGGTATGACAATAAATTCATTTTCCGTTTTTTGTATAATACACATCTTACATATTATTTGATTAATTTAACCACCTGCAACATTTCCTTCATATTGCGCATTAACGTTTCAGAAATATTACAGCAATCTTACAAGAAATATTGCAGCAATATTGCTGAAATATTACAGAAATCTTACGGGGAATATTGCAGAAATATTGCAGACATATTGCACAATATTGTTTTGGAGCGGACATAGGAATATTGCTGCAATATTGCAGCAATATTTTCTGCAATATTCCAATCTTGCAAAATAATATTTCTGCAACGTTGCAGCAATATTTCATGCTGTAGGGGAATGTATGAAAAATACACAAATTAAATACATTGTATTTAAATTAAAAAAATAATGTATTTAAATCAATCAAAGTACCCTAAACTCCGCCGCGGTTGATTTGTTTTTATTATTTTACGTAGTTGAATTGACAACAGACATAATTATATGAATTACATAGAATTCAACTACATATAAACAAAACTATTACTTGCATATGCAATTATAATAAAAACATATGTAATTGAGATATACAAATATATCGATCATTCAATCACATTTTCCAAAAGCATTGATATTACTAAACCAACTGTCACGATTATTAAAACAATTATCGCTGATTTTCGTTTATATTGTAATATTGATTTTTGTAATATTGATATTACTTCAATAATAATTTTAATTATACTGATTTAATTGATATAACAGAATTTTTTCTGTGCAATTATAAACATTTTTTAATAATATTAATTAAATAAATACATTATAAAATCATGTAAGCATTTACATCATTTAAAGCAATATAAAATATTTTTAATCAATTTTTCTAAATGCAAAATTTTATTCTTAGTCTTTATTTATTATTTGTAAAACTAATTAATTTATACATATTATTGAATATAACATTTTATTATTAAGAAGTAATAATAAATAAATTTTTTCGTAATACGTTAGGAAGAATATTGCCAATAAGAACACTAGATATTAATGTGCAAGAATTTTATTTTAGAGGATGTTAAACGCTTTGCAACATGAACGCAATGGCAAATAAGTACATTGAGGGCGCAAACTTTTGACTCACATTTTAAGTCTTTTTGAAAAGTATAGAAGATTGTCTGTAGTCGCAAGTTATGTCGTGTCAAGGTGTAAAAGTGAATGTAAAAGATGTAAGTTCTAACTCACGGTCAATCACGAAACAACGATTATTAGAATATTCTTCTATAAATCAATTAGGATTAATTTAAGGCTCTTAATTTTTTAAAATCCTTTATATAAATTAGGTTTTTTAAATTTAAAATTATTTTTATTTAACTTCTGTTAAACGTAAATAAAAATCACCCATTTCGATATAACAACTTATTTTATATTAACATATATGTTTCTAACAAAATACTGTGACCCTTTTAAACAAAATCAATTTGTTCACATTTATTTTTGTGGTGGCCATATTATCCTCCCTATTTTTCTTCGGCCTATTATGCAGTATCGTTACATTTTGATAAATAATGTATAATATAATAAATATTTTGTAACTTTGAATTGAAAATCTAATGAGCAACACCTTGATGAATGTAATTGTAAAATTTCTGCTCAAAACATTGATTATTAACAAAGTTATTAAATAAAATATAATGGGTGGCCATAATTACGGGGTGGTCCCGTTTGCCTACGTTCCCGATTGCCTACTGCTTTGTTTGCACACACAAAAATAATCAAGGTACAAAATACACATTGCACACGTGACGCTATTGCACACGTGCACATTGCACACGTGATATTATTACGCTCATACACATTGCACACGTGACGCTATTGCACACGTGCACAATGCACACGTTATATTATTACGCTCATACACATTGCACACGTGACGCTATTGCACACGTTATATTATTACGCTCATACACATTGCACACGTGCACATTGCACATGTGATATTATTACGCTCATCCACATTGCACACGTGACGCTATTGCACACGTGCACATTGCACACGTTATATTATTACGTTTATATACATTGCACACGTGACGCTATTGCACACGTTATATTATTACGTTTATATACATTGCACACGTGACGCTATTGCACACGTGCACATTGCACACGTGATATAATTACGCGCATACACATTGCACACGTGACGTTATTGCACACATACACATTGCACACATGACAATTACCACATTTGCGACTTTCCATGCACCCCTACCGACGGGGTGGGTGGGGAGAAGGGGCGAAGCACCCCCTCCTCGCACTCTTCCGTGTGTGTGTGTGTGTGTGTGTGTGTGTGTGTGTGTGTGTGTGTGTGTGTGTGTGTGTGTGTGTGTGTGTGTGTGTGTGCGTGCGTGCGTCCACGCTTCGTTCTGTTCCACATGGGTTGTGCAATAGCGTCACATGTGCAATGTGTTTGCGCGTAATTATATCACGTGCACAATGTGCACGTGTGCAATAGCGTTACGTGTGCAATGTGTATAAGCGTAATAATATAACGTGTGCAATGTGCACGTGTGCAATATTGTCACGTGTGCAATATATATGAGCGTAATAATATATTGTGTGCAATGTGCACGTGTGCAATAGCGTCACGTGTGCAATGTGTATTTTGTACCTTGATTATTTTCGTGTGTGCAAACGAAGCAGTAGGCAATCGGGACGTGGGCAATCGGGAATGTCGGCAATCGGAAATTTCTGCATAATTCGTGTGCAAACGAAGCAGTAGGCAATCGGGAACGTAGGCAAACGGAACCCTCTCCATAATTACCATCTTATTTTTTATATATATTTACCCTCGGGGTACATATAGATTAGCGTGAGCTACACCTCCACTTTGATCAAAAATATCTTTTAAGTATTTTTGAAATTGGCGGGTTTGAGGTCCTCTAGTGATAGTTTGAAGTCCTGTAAAATTTAACGCAGAGTTGTTAGATTTAACAGTACTCATATGGTACTTCGTTATGGTTAACATATGGTTATGCACGTCTATACGAGCACCGGCTTCTGTTTCACGGTTGTTTCAGTATCCTGACGGGGAAAATATTACAACAGATGAGGAGTCGGATTGCGAATAAATGAATCGTTTGTTGAATGTGAACTAATTATTATGTCATTGGTTTAAAATGCTTGGACTTAGGATGTTAAGCCTTGGAGTTTCTTTTCTTGCTCTTAGGATTGGAGACGACAACTGATGATTTCCTTGTGTTTATTCTACTAATATTTCTTACCAAGAATCTCATTTATTGACAAATACAAAAGTTTGCAATTGTTTCAATGTTTACGCAAAGGCTTCGCAGGTCTGGATTATTGGATGATAAGTCCTCGGATAAGAACGTGTTTCCCGGGCTTCAAACGAAAACTAACTACGGCATCGTGTTCAGCGGAACAAAATCCTCTGGAAACAATGTGTTTTGTCTGTTTGCCACGATGGGCCAAAATCAGTCCTTTTTACCCATTGTTTTTTCTCGAGCTTGCCAACTTTGTGTTACTTAAAGGTCATAGATCACATTTACAATTTCTGTAAGAGCCACGCTTTTGTTTCCCATTACAAGCTGGCACATGATTATATGTTTCAAGAGCATTAAGTGAAACATGGGCAAAATAGGTTTATTATCAATAACTGTAAAAGGACCACCCTATAAGCGCATAATATTATTTAATATTTTAAGTATATTACTTAATATTAAATAATATTATGCGCTTATAGGGAATAAACATAATTATAAAAGTACAATTACGATTTAACTATAAATAAAAAATTTTAAATATATGTAATCTTTTTGTAGATGTATGAAGAGAATTGTATTATATATTGTTTTGGGAACAACAAAGTATTTAAATTCTTACTTTTCAGTTTTTCGATTTGACTAATTGTAAGAGCTGTATTGGTAAATTTATATGCCTTATCCGTAAATCCGATTTGCATAGAATGCATGACAGTTATTAAATACACAAAAAAATGCTACAGCCAAGAAGAGTAATTACTTATTTTATTTTATTTTGTTCAAGTAATAGTTTTCTTCAACTAAGAATATTTTCTTAATATAAATTTTCAAGTATGCTTGTCACAAGTATTAGAAAATTTTAGCACTTCTTACTTAAAATAAAAATTTATTCTTGTTTCAAGAATATAATAAAAGATTAAAGAAGAATAAAATATTTATTTGCAATATTTGTACAAATAAGTATTTGTAAAAGTAGATGTTCTAGTTCGTATAAACATCCACTTTTATAGTTGACGCATTTTTTTCATATCATTACTTTTGTAGAGAAAATGTGGTTTTTGTTCTTCTTTGGGAAAAGATAATGTTATTAAAATTTCACATATTTGTATTGCCTAATTAAAATTATTTTGTACAAAAATAGATTTTTGAGATCATTATTTCTTGCACGTGTAATACTTGATGCTTTTTTATACCTTTTTTAAAAAGGTATATATATATATATATATATATATATATATATATATATACAAATTGTTTATATAGGTATATTTTGCATAATTTGAACCCCGCGTTAGTCAATTCTGCGTTAGAAGAAACTATCCTCTCTGCAAGCACTCGGCGCAGGTGAGTAGCGTAAGCGGGGGATAGCAATGCTATTGTGTAGTAAGTAATTTTCATAGTTACTTGATCATGTAGAATTGTAGAATGTAGATTAAGATTTGTGCAAGATTGTGATATAATCAATTTCATTAAAAAAATGTTTAATTATACTTTTAAAAAACGAAAACAAATATGCTTAACATAAAAATAACATTTGCGATTAAAGCTAGATTTTGTTTAATGACATTTTATATATATCTTTAAATTTTAAATACATTTTTCCGTTTTCTAAATTAAGTACTGAATATATTTAGTCTTGAAGCATGATAAACTGACTCGATGACAATGTCGCCACGTTTCTGAATTTCACAGAATGGGAGTGAAACCCAGCAATAGGAGATCACCACGCGCTACTCACCTAGTAGACTAAAGCCCCGAACAGTCTACTAACGTGGAATTTCAGTGTAATTCTAAATATCAATATAATTGAGAATTTTTAGATATACAGATGTAGGCAAAATAATTTCAACGGAAATCTTGTTTGCTACAATATCATTTGATAAAAAGGTTGACTACACAGAGAAAAAAAATACTAAATTCAAATAAATATTTCTTTGAATAGTGCTAATAATATATTTTATAGAAAATCAATAATATTTATTTAAAACAAGTAATAGTTTCTTATAAATTAAAAAATATTACTTGTTTAAAATAAATATTATTGATTTTCTATAAATATGTTATTAGCACTCTTCAAAGAAATATTTATTTGAATTTAGTATTTTTTTCTCAGTGTATAAATACCCGTAATTATATATGGAAATATAAAGGAAATGACACGCAAGATCATATATCTTTTACATAAGAATTACTTTGTTGGAGTAATTTTCAGTTTTTAATAAAAAGAATTTTTTTATTTAACAAATAACTTTCAATTAAAATTATATAAATGTACATTTAATCTGTAAATTTTATTTAAAACTCACAGTTTACTTGATTAAATTAAATTGCAATTATTTTTTACAGAAAAGATTAATTTTACTTATTTTTTAAATTAATCTTATTTTTCTCGTACTTTTATTTTTGTAATTCTATTTTGATTTTTATCTTTGTATCACTTTGAACGTTATATTTATTGAAATAAAAATATTAAATTGTGTTATTTGATAAGTAATATTTACAAAAAAAATATTTAAAAATTGGAATATTTAATTTCTATAAATGAATATTAGAAAAATTCTACATATATTTGCGTATATATATATATATATATATATACAGGGTGTCCTAACGCACGTGGACCATTATTCGTAAAAAGGTAAAAGGGATTGAGATGAACATAAAAGTCCGATATTGTCTTGGGTTAGGTCTGCAAATAATTGAGATATTAACGTATGGAATTCTCAAATAATCTAATTAATTTCTATCGTAATTGTGAACAGTAAATAATAAAAGCTTATCAAACATTCATAATAGATTTTTTCCGTGTTATGGCTCAAGCGGATCAAGCTCTTTTTTCGGCGTGCTCTCATTCGCATAATTTGAAAAATTAATATCTTGATTATTGGTGGACCTAACCCGAGACTTAACCCAAGACTTAACCCAAGACAATATTGGATTTTTATGTTCATCTCAATCCCTTTTACTTTTTTACGAGTAATGGTCTACGTGCGTTGGGACACCCTGTATATATGTATATACATATACGCACACAAAGAATAAAGAAAAAATCTTTTTACGCGCAATTGACTAACGTGGGGTTCCAGTACAGAAAAAAAATATAAACAATAAGTATATATATATAATATGTATATAATTTATTATTTTTTTATTATTTATTATTTTTTTAATATACTTATTGTTAATATATTTTTTTCTGCACTGGAACCCCACGTTAGTCAATTGCGCGTTAGTAGAACTATCCTCTCCATATGCAAGTGAGTAGCGTAATCGGGGGATAACAATGCAATCGCGTAGTAAGTAATTTTCATAGTGTTTATGTAAATTAAGATTGATGTGAAATTGTGTCTAAATAATTCATTTAAAAAATGGCTAATTATATTCTAAAAAACAAAAACGAATATGTTTGACATAAAAATAAAATTTGCTACACTGAAAAAAAAATTTGGTTGAATTAATTGGAATGTGAACTAACGGTTCGGATTCTAGTTGAACCTACCAGATTTCCAATTAATTTAACAAAAATTCTTGTTGAATTAATTGGAAATCTGGTAAGATCAACTAGAAATCTGAACCGTTAGTTAAATTCCAGTTAATCCAACAATAATAATGCACAAAGACTCTTTTTTTCAGTGTATTAAAGCTAGATTTTGTATAATAATATTTTATATATATTTATAAATTCTAAATACATTTTTTAGTTTCATCAATTATGTGTCGCATATATTTAGTTTTGAAGCATAATCATAAACTGATTAAATGACACTATGTCCCTGAATTTTACGGAGTGGAAGTGAAACCCATCAAAAGGAGAACACCTCGCGTTAATAGACTAGAGTCCCGAACAGTTTACTGACGTGCAATTCCAATGTAATTCTAAATATCAATATAATCAAGAATTTTAAGATATACAGATGTAGACAACATTATTTCAACGGAAATCTTGTTTGCTACAATATCATTCGATAAAAAGGTTGACTATAAATGCACGTAATTATATATGGAAATATAAAGGAAATAACATTCAAGATCATACATCTCTTACATAAGTATTACTTTGTTGGAGTAATTTTCAGTTCTTAATAAAAAGAAGTTTTTTATTTAACAAATAACTTTTAATTAAAATTATATAAATATATATTTAATCTGTAAATTTGATTTAAAACTTACAATTACTTGATTAAATTAAAACGCAACTATTTTTTACAGAAAAGATTAATTTTACCTACTTTTTAAATTCACCTTATCTTTTTTGTGCTATTATTTTCGTAATTCTATTTAGTAACATTAAAATATTTTTATAATATGTTTTTTTATAATAATGCATTTTTTATAATAATGCATTTTATAATAATGCACAAAATTAATGTCAAATTATAATTTTTTTACAAAATATATTTTTGTTTAAACGGAATTATTTTCTAGAAAAATTTTTTTTATTCTTTATTTATTCTTTATTTATAACATTAGTTTTTGATCTAAATGTAAATTAAATTTTAAAAAGCCTTGAAGTATGAAAACTTAAAACCAATAAATCATATAATTATACAGTAGAAGAAACTAATTATACATTAGATTAGATGTAAAATACACCTACGTATGTACTAAAAAAAACAGATTAATTCTAAACTTTTTAAGATTTACTTCCCTCTCTTCTTTCTCACGTAGCCATTAAAAGTCACAAATAAATATTCATTTCCTGAGCTTCTCTCTCCCTACAAGTTGTTGTTTAAAAGATCATGCGCAGAAACATGAAGGACAACGTATAAAAAAATATTTTAGCTCGACATGTGGTTTATTAAAGTCAGAGTGAGTATAGAGAAGACGTTTAAAAAAGGTTTATTTCGCCATATATTAGTTAAAATCGTTCTGATAGTTTTGTATGCAACTTTGCAGAAAAATTTTTTAATAATGTTTAAAATATTCTTTGGTTTTATGTTCGTAATAGCATATGCCGCAGATGAAACACGTAAATGATAAGTATTTGTTACATATTTCTATATTAATTTATAAAAAGTAAAAAAAATATAAATGTTTTAAAATTGTGTTATTTTATATTATATAAACAGCCCTGGTAAAATTTCCATTGGAAACAGTTAGAAACAGTTAGAAAGATTTAGAAAAAGAGATTTTTAACAATTTTTAACGGAATTTTATACGTTGTATCTGTAAGTTTAGAGAACAGACTCAACTACTGTCCGTTTCTATAAACGACATTATTGCTGTTATAAATGCAGCCAGAAATTGCAATAACTGTATGTATTGTTAATCTACCCGTATATGAAAAATTTATAACTTTTTGCAAAAATAAACCCTGCCCGTTTCTATTTGCATCCTGCATGCATTAGATGCTGACAATATCTGTTTGCAAATACTGATGCTACATTTATCTACATTTAATTGTAACGTCAACCTTTAAGAATTTATTTGTAATTACGGCTATGCTTTTTATTTGTTTTTGTTGCAAGGACTATATGCAAAAAGGGAAAGAAAGTATATAGTCGATTTTTAACGAAATGATCCAAATGTATGCACAAATAATTATACCTTTTTCTTTAAGTTAAACTAATTCAGTTTATTTTTTTCTTAGTGCAAAGAAAAAAAGATAAACTTGAAACCAGTGCAATTAACTAAAAAGATTTTTTTCTCGTTCTATTCACACGTGCACGTTTTTGTATGCGTTTACTTTACAGACATTTATAACTGGCAGTTCTGAATTTTTGTACAGTGCATATAGAAACGGATAGTTACATCATATAGTGTATAGAGTCGGATTGTTTCGTTACATATTAGTCAAACACAAGTCTTTCTTTCCGTTCTTGTATATACAGTCCTATATAATATGTTACCTTTTTCAATCGTTTTTATCTGTAAATGCAGAAAAGAAACGCATAGTAAAACAGTCAAAAACGAGTAGCTATATCACCGGATAGATATTTAGATGGTTCCGTTACAGATCAGTTAGATACAGTTAGCCTTTTTTTCGTTTTTGCATGTACAGTCCTATACAATCTGTAACTTTTTATCCATTTCTATTTGTAAATGCAGGGAAAGAAACGCATAGTAAAAACAATTAAAAACAAAGGGGGTGCATGTTTTATCCGTTTTTATGGAATTTTTACTAGAAAAGTTTTAACATGGTAATTAAATAATTTAAGTATTTGACAAATTTTAATAGTAAAAATTAACAAATTAGTAATAATTCTTTTTCTTAAGAATAAGTTTAAAGTTAATTAATTGTAGTACGTACAAATATAGAAGTATAAGTTAAATTATTTATTTTTTTCTTATATAAATGTAAATTATTACACATTTTATATTTTCCGTAGAATTCTCAAGCTTGAAATAAAGTTTCACAATTCTACACTTTTTACAAATCCCGATTGAAATGTATGCACTAAAAAACTTGTATTTTCAAAGATTACGCACTTTGCAAATTATTTAATACATACCTTTAACTTGTTATTTATTAATATGAAAATTTTTTTTTTAAGAATATTTGTTAAAACTAAAAATTTGTTCCATTTAACAAACCTTTGTAGATAATAATGTTCTATGGCGTAGACTAGATTTTATTTTGTATTAGCAAGAATTATATTATAGAGGAAAAAGTAGTAATTATGGCAACCTATTTAGTATATTAAGCATATTTTATCTAACTTTGTTAATAACATTTTGTTATTAACATTTTTATTTAAAACTTAGCGATTATATTTATCAAAGTGTTGTTTATTGGATTTTTGATTAAAAGTTATAAAATGTTTACTATATATTACATACTATTTATAAAAATGAGCGACTGCATAATGAGGTAAAGAGAGACATGGATGGTAATATAATTACTACAAAACTAAATGTAAAGAACTGGTTTTATTATAAAAAGTCACAAAATTTTATTACAAAATGATATAAGGAAACCGGAGCTAGTTAGTTACACTTAAAAAAAAAATCTTTTTTTACACAAAACAAACAACTAAAATGCGTAGCATTTTTTAATAGTTACATCCTAAACTAAACAAAAATAATTTTTGTAATCAAATAGTATTACTAACTTAAACTCATCAATTAAAAATGTGAGATGACTACACTAATAACAATTAACCTAATATGCAGAGTAAGTTGTTACACTTACTAGGGCCAGCTGTTACAGATCAAGTTTTTGTATAATATAATGTATGGTATAAATAAAAATTAAAGAAAAATTGTATAATTTTTATTAATAAATTTTATTAAATGTACAACGTACATTAAAAAAAAAAGAAATTAAATTGCACATTTTTCTTTCTTTGAACCATGAAATATCGCATAAGATCCGGAAATCTCCTCGACAGCTACTACTGCTGTTACGCTTTGTTATTACTTAGACATTATGATGCATCAATGGCGCTGATTGTGACAGACAGCAGTAACAACGTACCGTACTCTGTTACTACCGTACTCAGTCTACCATATTTAGATATTTTAATTATTGCTTAAACAAAAATATGTTATAAAACATCAGTAGTCATTGATAGTTATCATTTGAAAACAAAGATTTTAAAGGAATATTTTAAATTACGATATAATAGTTAGATATGTAAATATAACACTAAATAAATCAGTGATTTATTTTATTTTGAGTTATACGAAACTAAAAATCTTTTTTATTTATGAAAATATACTACTCAACCTGAAATAACTAATTGAAACCTTGTCACAATATTCTGGCGGAAATATAAGATTTTTTACAGATTTTTATATACTTTTTCCATTTTGCTACAATGTCACATGTAACAAAACATGCCCCATGTAACAACTAGCCCCGGTCTCCTATATTTAATGTACCTGTACCCCCCTTAAGGTTTGGAAATTTTTGTAATTTTTTACAATTTTAAACTATGTAAAGTATTTTCAATTATTTATATAAGTATAGTAAAAAGTTCAAGAAAAGATAGCACTTGGACTATGTTAATTACAAATATACCCAATGTGGATATATTTGGTACAATTACCAATATACCCAGCTATATATGTTTCTCTTTTTCGTTAATATTTTTGAAAAAATGTAAAATAACAAAATTAAAATATTTAATTAAGCATTTATTGACATATTTATGGAAAAAATTACACATATTGTACAATAGATAGCTCTATTAAATAATGAAACTGTTTATTTACTACAAGGGATGTTATCTCTACTTTTATCTATCAAAAAGCTTCAACTACATATATAACTAAAGAAAGATAAGAAATACTAATCAAAAATTGAACATTAAATAAAGAAATTTTAACTTTCTTGTATATTAAATAAGATATATTGTATTTCTAGTAGTGTGCCTGGCCACACATAATGGTTTTGTAATACAAAGAACTTTCTTTGTTCAATTATAAACAAGATAATTTAATAAAAATCTAAAATAAATACAGTGTTAAAAAGCATAAATAAAAAGCTACAATAATATGAATTGTGGATATTTATAATTGTTACATGATAGTTGCACAAAGCAAAAACTTACATCTGAAATTTTAAATTCAAGAGCACAATTTGAAAAAAGTGTGATTACAAATTGTAGAAAAAAGATATTGAGCATTAATTAGCATAAATACATCATATCGATTTCCTGAGCGATATATTAACGTTATCTATAAAATGCATTGTGTAACTGTTTAAAAATGGGGAGTGAGCCAAAGAACCCCGCACTAATCATATGGAAAATGTTTCCCGGTAAAATTAATTGGTTTTTTTATATGTTGTAGCTTATGAGCTACTGAACAAAAAATGTAATGGGCACAAAACTCAATAATGGACAGTTATGACCAGTTATCAAGTTATAATCAGTCAAACATGAAAAATTCGGGTTGCCGAATAGTCAAATCTCGGAAAGTATTGATTTTTTGGAAAAACGTTTGAAGCAAAAATAGTAGGGTTTTACAAAATATGTTACCTGGTGACATTATTTTAGAATTTTGAATGATCTTGAAAAGCTTCGTGAACAAAAATCTTCCACAAAAACCTTTATGTGTCACAGCAGGCAATTCTTTTGATGGCTATTCTGGAAGAGATTACTACAAAAATAAGAAACAATTTTTTGGTATGACAAAAGACAAAAGAATTTTAATCTTATTTTAATTTAAAATCATATTGCTGTATTCTATATAGCATTCAGAAATTTAGAATGTTAAAACAAAATTAGTTAAGTAAAATAAAAGTCAATGTTAGCTAAACTTTAAAAATAAATATATAAATTAGTATCTGTGAATATATATAATTATATATATGCCTCTAAAATAGCAAATTTTGTTTGTCAAAATTTAAATTTATTGAATTAGAATTTTAATACAATTGCAATCTAGTAAATATATTAATAATTTTATTTTAAAATATTTAAAATAATACTTTAGTAATACGAAATGATCATTTTGCAATAATAAAAAGTATTTTTGCTTAAAAGTTTGTGTAGTAATAATTTAAGTAATAACTATTGTAGCAAGTGGGAGGGGAGGGGGTAGACGTTCCCTCGCCGTGTTGCGTTCGTGTTTGTGTTCGTGGGGTCGGCCAGCCACGCCGAAGGGAATGCTCGAAGAAACAGACGTTGGATAAGACACACAGAATATATTTATACCAAAAGAAAAAAATAGCTACAGAGAAATATATTCGATCGTGAGAGGAACGCGTATCGTGTACCACACCCCGAGCATGCTGCTGTAAGTGGTTGTAAGACTGACTCTTCTTAGGCTTGTTCTTGGTAGCTGTACTGCTGTACTGGTGCAATAAGTTAGAATGAGAAAAATATATTTGTCTCATTCTAACTTATTGCACCAGTGCAGCAGTGCAGCGACGAAGAACAGGCCTCTTCTCTTCGGGGGGGGGGAGGGGGGCGAGCAGTGCTGTCCGCCTGCAAGCGCGCAGGTACGGGTTCTAAAGCGCGTTATGAGGCCCTTCGCGCTACACTATCATACATTTGAAAGAGGCTACTTTTATAAATCAGCATAGAAATAGCTTATTTGCTATTTAGTTGATAATTGAACACAAAAATTAGAAGAATTATACAGAAAGCCATCACAACTATATTAAGTTATTTTATTAAAATATAATTATTAATAAATGCTTAAAATAAATCAAATAGTTACATATATAAACGTATTATTTTTTATGTATGTAACTTGTTATCTAATTTAAATTTAAATTTAAATTGTCATGTTATCTAATTTAATTATTTGAAATATTTGGATTCATGTTGATACCCATACAGCACAAAAGCTTGCAGCAACATTGCTGCAACGTTGCAACATTGCATATTGCGATGTAATGTTTCAGAGATATTGCAAAGACATTATTTTACAATATTACTTCAGCAATGATGCAGCAACATTTTAAAATATTATTAAAATAGTGAAAATGGATAAAATTAATATTCAATACAGTTTGAATAAATATATTACAGTAACTTTTCAAAAATAATGTAAAAGTGATCGTTCTATATTATTTAAAATTTTTCATCTATAGAGATACATGCATTCTGGAGTAGTTTTAATTTGTGTGTAAAACTATTATTATGTAGATTTGTGTATAACAGAGTACAAGGTTATTCAAAATTATTTTAAATAACTGTATTTTTTAATTTAACAAATACAGAGTGATTATAGTGACATCAACCAAACGATCATCCGATCAATTCATTCAGTTTTAAATAATTATATTTTGAATTTAACAACAGAGTGATTACGTCAACCAAAAGATAAATTTTGTAAATTTTGTCTCTCTCATCTTATAATGTACTTATATAAAATAAAAGACAAAACTTGCAAAGTTTATCTTTTGGTTGAAGTTTTACTAATCACTCTGTATTTGTTAAATTCAAAATAGTTATTTAAAATCAGATGAATTATTTTGAATAATCTTTTTCTGAATAATATTGCATACATATTTCACTGCAATATTGCTACAATATTACGTAACAATATTCTAAAAGCGGACATTTTACCATTGCTGCAATCTTGCAGCAACCTTGCAGCAACATTTCACAACGTTTATGCAATATTGCAATCTTGCGTTGAAATGTTGCCACAATGTTGCTGCAATCTTTTTGTGCTGTATGGGCGCGATTGCACGGAGAGAATGCCGGGATCCGTCCCGATAGAGACGCGAAGCGAGTGATAAGGAATGCGGTAAGTTCACGGGAGGTGATAGGAAGATAAAGAAGGCGATGGTGTCACTCACACTTAATTATTTATTCACAAACGAACGTTTGGAGCGAGGGGCGAACCGTATCTTTTACAAGGTTTCGGATATCTTGATACGCCCTGATATTACGCTGCCTAGTCGATGCGGAAATCTTGCAGAGCCTCGAGATCGAGGCTCTCGCGAATCCGGAAATTTTGCGCGCGATCCGACGGAGATCTTGTGCGCGAGGTAGAGGACGTTCGCGAGGAAGATACGGTCACCCGCGCATTAACGTAACGCACTCACACATTCACACGAATACACGAAGGTAAAAATTAATTGACATGGTCGCCGAATTATGGATGGAAGTGAATCCCCGCAGCTAGGATCGGCGGATGACGCGGGAGATCTGCGGGACGATCTTATGTCAGTGCCGGGCTGCGAGAGACTGGCGAATTTTGCATCGTAAAACAATTACGATCGGAAGCGAAAAAAGGGGCGGTAGGGAACGGATATCGAGACTTATTTGGGCATTGATTTGGACGTGCCCTTTTTTGGGCTTGTTTATTTGCATAGTTACTACGATGCATAGTTACCTACGATGCGAGCAAACGAAAATCGCGCGCGTGAGGAGCTAATGACAGCGCTGCGCGACTAGGTGCATCGCAGAAATGAACTACAAGGAGCTCGATGGCTGTCAGGCGCTCTCACTACTCGCGGAGCAAATAAACAGAGCAAATAAAAAGGAAATGTTAAAATTCTAACGTAACTGTTATAATCTCGAACAATATATTTTAATTATATTATTTTATATCTTATAGTTAAAATATATTATAGAAAATATATTTCATTTTTTTTCTTTATTTGAATCGAATTGCATTATAATGCGTAAAACAACTTTGTGGTGAAGTATCTCAATATCTTGTATTCGTAATCTAGCTAGTATTTATAATTTTATATTAAATATATTGATTATCTTAAGGTTATCTTCTCTGTAATCAATAAAGCGATCCGTACAATATCTAAAGATAAACTAAAATGTTTCAAGTATAAGAATGGAGCATTAGTAGTACTCTAGACATTTAGTAACTAAAGAATAATCAACATATATTAGATGTAATTAATATTTTAACTATATTAATAACAACATTACAAAAAGTTAAAAAATATTTGATTTTATTTAAATGATAAAAGAATTATTTGATTATTATTAATTACTATTGTAATAGAGATTAGTGTAAAATAATATGAAATAGAAATGTTATTTTTATCTTTGTATCACTTTAAACGTTATACTTATTAAAATAAAAATATTAAATTGTGTTATTTGATAAGTAATATTTACAAAACAAATATTTAAAAATTGGAATATTTAATTTCTATAAATAAATATTAGAAAAATTCTACATATATCTGCGTATATATATATATAATTATTTACACAAAAAAGAATTCTAATATAATGCTGTATAATTCAATATGGGTTTATAAATATCTTGATATAATTATATATATTTATTTATTCAAAAAGTAATTTTAATAAAATGTTGTATAATTCAATATGGGGTTGTAAATATTTTGATACAATTATATATAATTATCCACTCAAAAATATAATGTCGCATAATTTGATATAAAGTTATAAATATTTTGATATAATTATATATAAATTAATATATAAATTGATCTTATTATATGTAATTATATATAATATGATATAATTATACATAATTAGGTATAAACTTTTTTCCCGGGTTATTACAGAGGTACGAGATGCGAGTTTTTTGGACGGCTAGATACGATTGACTTGATTCTGAGACGCTCTGCTTGCAATTTTATAATCGAATATATTTAGTCTTAAGCGTAAACATTAACTGGTTAGATGGCAAAACCGTTACGTCCCTGAATTTCACGGAGTGGGAGTGAAACCAAGCAATAGGAGATAACCCCGCGTTAGCGGACTCAGAGCCCCGAACAGTTCGCTAACGCGGGGTTTCACTGTATTAAAAAAATACCGCATTTATTTGCTAAAATACCCTAAAATGCAGTGCAAATTTCATACTCGTGTGCAATCAACAAAAAACATCGTATCAACATGTATTTTTTTTAAATTGCTTAGAAAAAATGAACTTTAAGAATCTGGATTAATATTAGCCAGATTTTAACGAGAAAGTTATGAAAAATAATAACAAACTTTTACTTTTTTCAATTAAAATAATATGTTTGGTTTTCATGCGATACAAAAAGTTCGCACTTAACAAATCAAACTTTCGCCTAGGGATTCTTCAAGTAGAGTCTTTGCCCTTTAATTTAAAAAAAAGTACATGTAATTTGGATAATTTTTTGCAAAGTTGCATCACTTTGAAAATTGCCCAAAAATTAGTTAAAATTTTTGTCTCGTTTTTTTTTGCGCCAGTGTATATACATCCCATATACATGATTCAAATAAACATTATGGTATATAATGTGTATATCCATTAATCAATTAATTAGTATAATTTAGTATAATTTTTGCATTTATGTTATTATTAAATTAACCTTAACCTACAATTGAATATTAGTAATATAACATTCCCATATAGCACAAAACCATTGCAGAAACATTGCAGCAATGTTATTCTGCAATATTGCAATATTGCAGTAACAGTGCAAACCGTTGCTACAACGTTGCTGCAATGTTGCAGCAGAGGCTTGCAGCAAACTTACAATGCAACATTGCAGCAACGTTGCAACAAAATATATATGCAATAATACGGATATATACGGATAAGGCTATAGTAGTGAGAAATATAATATATATTTATTTACTTATAATAACATATAAACATGTACCATATAAATTATTTATATAAATAAAATAAATGAACGATGCGTTAAATAAATTCAAAGACTGTTGTATTGCTGGTTATATAAAATATAAGAACTGTGTATTAAATACAGCTAGTACATTCAATAAATTATATATTTATAAAAACTAACGCATAAACTGTTTATATAACTATAAATTATAAACTATGCGTGTAAAACAAAAACATTGTAATTTTTGGTAAAAAAAAAGATACGAGAAGTGTGCTAATAAAGAATGCACTGTTTATGTGACTACAAATTATAAACTATGCACATAAAACAAAAACATTGTTATCTTGAACGCGACAAGGCAAGACGCGGCAGCCAAATAATGGCCGCGCGGTATTTATAATTAAGGTATCAATCATGAATCCTTTCTTCTGTAATGTGAACACATTAACGAAACGTTTTATTGAAAAATTTAATATATATTTGTGAATAAATACTTA
Organism: Monomorium pharaonis; assembly: GCF_013373865.1. NCBI lineage: Eukaryota > Metazoa > Arthropoda > Insecta > Hymenoptera > Formicidae > Monomorium > Monomorium pharaonis. The sequence continues at coordinate 8,332,300 of NC_050472.1, read as the reverse complement.
ACACTTTTTTCACGAGTTTATATAGACAATGAGAAAAAATTGATGAATGATATCCTCTAATATTATATTTATAAGACCCTAGTCTTAATTAATTGCATAAAAATTCACAGAAAGTATAAGTTAATTCTCTCATCGGATATTTACTACGTTTCGAATTGCATTACAAATAAAATGTTATTTATAGTGTTTTGAAATTGAATGTGTATGTAACATACACTATAAATTTTTAGTATTGCAGATAGCAATTTAATGTATTATATTGCAAAATAATTCAGGTGCAATATTGCCGCAACATTGCATTAAATTGCAAAATGTTGCAACGTTGCAGCAATGTTGCTGCAAACTTCGGTGCTATATGGGATTAGTTTTTTTTAGATATAAATGTTGGTTAATTGTACTAAATTATGCAAAAAAATAAAAAGCGTAGATTCCTTGCAATAAGAGTAATAAAAAAATTAAGTTATAATAACAAAGAGCATATGCACACGCCGCATAAGTAAATAAATTATTTATACGTATTTAACGCGTGAAATAAATAATTAAAAAAAGATAAAAATTAATTAGAACGTTTATTTGAGGAGATATACGAAAATAGTTTAGCTCATTAATCTTGTCTCGTCGAGATAGCCCAGTTTAAAAAAAAAATCATCTTTCTAGGACGCTTAGTTCCCGAGATATTAACGATTGAAGTAATTTGAACGCGCCAGATCAATTTTGTACGCGCTCGCCTGGCCACGCGCTAGCAGACAACGTGCGCGCGCGCGCGCGCCTTCGGCCGCCACCCTCGAGTGACATTGCTTTTGTTAACACATTTACAGTGGTTAATCTTCATAAATCGCTTCAAACTTTTGGGAAAGGCTACTTTAACTACTTGATAAAACGCTGTCAAAATTTCAGTTCTTAATATTCATAACTGTAGCAACTGTTGCATTGAACACATTTTGCAATACCGATATATAATACTGCAACTTTTTAAGAAGAGAAAAAACTTTGGTTCATGTTCGTGCATGGTCTCAAAAATGTAGAAATTAAATTTTAGTGGAGCACGTTTTGGTTAAACAATTGACATTATTCTAAAAGTTGTTAATATTTTTTTATGAAATTTGGTACACTTTTTTATCGTCATAAAAGCTATATTTTCCTACAATTTCAAATGCTTGAGTTAATTTTTAAAAAAGTTATAAACAATTAAAAAATGGCTATTTTTTATGGTTTTTTCTATTTTACAACCAAACTAATCGACCGATATTAATGAACCAAACTTATTATTGTAGATCTACTTAATATCTACAACTTTTATTTGAAACTTTTTTTGTTTCCGTTGATTCCGTTTTTAGTTTACGAGGCGCAAGCAAAAAACTGCTTTTTCCTCACTTCAACCCGTAATTTTGCAATAACCCCCAGCTTTTTGCGAGTTGCAAACGTACCTATCTTAATCAACACATATTAATTTTTACGCATAGTCCAACCTGAGTTGTCAATTTTATTACAAAACGGCCCTTTTTGAAGCTAATTCTACTGGACTATAGGCTTTTCGATCAATTCTTGAGTCGATAAATGACGGATGACGTGGACGATGCCATCAATTTTGTGAAAGGACTCAAGGAGAGTTTCAACGAGTTGCGGCAGATCTAAGGTTTCCGGCACGGAAAGCGAAAGCCATTTGTTTACAAAGACCTGGCAACAGCTTGAGTATTTGTTCGGCATGACGCACCAAAGTTGATCGGCACCTTCAAGCACACTATAATGGGCCATATCCGGTCGTTAGACGTAACGAAAAGAATTTTGTCGTTTCCATTAACGACAAAAACGTAACCATTTTCATCGACTGATTAAAACTAACGTATATTCTTACAGGTGACGGCAAGAACACGTTAAGCTATATCGACAGGTTCGAGCGAAATATCGTGCATCGGCGCGCGGGTCAGTAACCAAAGTCAAGACGATGCCGCCGCTCCCGGAGCCGCCGGAGACTGAAACGACAAAAGTAGGCAGAAAAGTCTGGTTTCCAAAGCGCCTATTCTGTTACTCTTAACGACAATTCAGTATTGTTATATTAATTGTCGTTGCGCAGCTTTTTTGTCATATATAATATATGCGCAACGACAATATAACGATATTGACACTGTCGTTAAAAGTTACAGAATAGGCTTACAGGCGGGCTTAAGATGAGACCGGAAAATTGTGATGAAGAAAAAAAATTTTTTTTCTTTTGTAACTGACAAACAAACCATCAAAATTCAAATTGATTGTCCATTTAATGATCCAATCTACGCTTTAATTTCACCATTTTATATGTATAATTTTACTTTATTTATTTACTTGTCATTTTATTTTGATTGTATTTATTTATTGTATTTTATTTACACTGGCGCAAAAAAAAACGAAACAAAATTTTTGACCGATTTTTAGGCAATTTTCAAAGTGATGCAACTTTGCGGAAAATCATCCAAATTACATGTACTTTTTTTTAAATTAAAGGGCAAAGACTCTACTTTGCGAATCCCTAAGCGAAAATTTGATTTGTTAAGTGTGAACCTTTCGTATCGCATAAAAACCAAACATTTTTAATTGAAAAAAGTAAAAGTTTGTTATCATTTTTTACAAGTTTTTCGTTAAAATCTTGCTAATATTAATTCAGATTCTTAAAGTTCATTCTTTTCTAAGCAATTTAAAAAAAAATACATGCCGATACGATGTTTTTTGTTGATTGCACGCGAGTTTGAAATTTGCACTGAATTTTAAGGTATTTTAGCGAATAAATACGGTATTTTTTGAATATCATAAATTTTGAGTATCAATCTAATATTGCACATTGATTTTATTCGTGTTGAACTCAATCATACCGCTGTCATGAAAGTGACCCGATCTGCACTACGTGGAGAATGACGATCGGATTTTGTACATCACGTGGCCCTGAAAAGGCTGATTTTTTAAAATAAAATTTAAACTTTTATTTTTTATGTATGAGTATGTGTATATGTATGTTTACGTGTATGTGTGGGTTTATGAGTATAGATGAATGTGATCTTCTGTTGACTTCAGTGAAATTGGTGCGTCATCAGCTATCCGTTATATTCAGATCAGTAAGTACAAATTTCCACCGATGAATTTCAGAGCCACATGATGTACAAAATCCGATCGTCATTCTCCACGTGGTGCAGATCGAGTCACTTTGATGACAGCGGTATGATTGAATTCAACACGAATAAAATCAATGTGCAATATCATATTGATACTCAAAATTTATGATATTCAAAAAATACCGTATTTATTTGCTAAAATACCTTAAAATGCAGTGCAAATTTCAAACTCGCGTGCAATCAACAAAAAACATCGTATCGGCATGTATTTTTTTTAAATTGCTTAGAAAAGAATGAACTTTAAGAATCTGAATTAATATTAGCAAGATTTTAACGAGAAACTTGTGCAAAATGATAACAAACTTTTACTTTTTTCAATTAAAAAACACATGTTTGGTTTTCATGCGATACAAAAGGTTTGCACTTAACAAATCAAACTTTCGCATAAGGATTCTCAAAGTAGAGTTTTTGCCCTTTAATTTAAAACAAAGTACATGTAATTTGGATGATTTTTCGCAAAGTTGCATTACTTTGAAAATTGTCTAAAAATCGGTCAAAAATTTTGTTTCGTTTTTTTTTGCGCCAGTGTATTTTGTACTTATTATGTTGTATTGAAATAACTGATGTATTTGTATTTGACGACTGTAGTTTATCCACATCGCAGTTAAGTATCAGAGTGTACACGCACCGGCAGATATGGTATCCCTCGGTGTCCGGCGCATGGCGATCCACAAACACACACACACACACACACACACACACACACACGCACGCACGCACGCACGCACGCACGCACGCACGCACACGAAGCGCCGTACATGTTACTGGGCGTGCGGTGAAGTGTAGACGGGAAAGAGCGAAAAAATTATATCTTTCTTGAGCGTGTGGCGTTGGTGAAGGATGCAACATCGGCGCATTCCCCAATTTTTACGCTGAGGGACACCATTTCTATCGGTGCGTGTATAATGTTCATCGCGCTGTTAGTACAACACTGGCAGGGGCGTTCTGTGGCTATTGTATTGCCACAACTGTCGCTGCGAATGTGAGCTGCATCGACAACGATCGTTTAAAAATTAGCAGTAAATAATATCACAGGCACACACAAAAAAAAAGTGGTTGGTCCGGCGGACTAGACTAGTCAATCCTTATGTATTTTGACCCGTTGAATCCGAATCTAAGGTCAGAATTGCAAAGTTAGCTCGCATTTTCTAACCTCAAAAAAATTTTTTTTTAAAATATTGGTCTGGTGGGCCAGACTAGTCAATCCTTATGTATTTTGACCCGCTAAATCCGAATCCAAGGTCAGAATTGCAAAGTTAGCTCGCATTTCTTAACCTAAAAAAAAAAAATTTTTTTTTAATGTTGGTCCGGCAAACCAGACTAGTTTATTCTTATGTATTTTGACCCGCTGAATCCAAATCCAAGATCGGAATTGCTGAATTGGCTCATTTTTTCCTAACCTCAAAAAAAAATTTTTTTTTTAATGTTGGTCCGGCGGACCAGACTAGTCCATCCTTATGTATTTTGACCCGCTGAATCCAAATCCAAGGTCAGAATTGCTGAATTAGCTCATTTTTTCCTAATCTCAAAAAAAATTTTTTTTAAGTTAGGAAATGCGAGCTAACTTTGCAATTCTGACCTTGGATTCGGATTCAGCAGGTCAAAATACATAAGAATTGACTAGTCTGGCCCACCGGACCAATATTTAAAAAAAAAATTTTTTTGAGGTTAGAAAATGCGAGCTAATTTTGCAATTCTGATCTTAGATTCGGATTCAGCGGATCGAAATACATAAGGATTGATTAGTCTAGTCCGCCGGACCAACCACTTTTTTTTTGTGTGCCTGTGTAATTAAAAAAGAATTTTTTTGTGGTTTGAAAATGCGAGCTAACTTTGCAATTTTGACCTTAGATTCGGATTCAGCGGGTCGAAATACATAAGGATTGACTAGTCTAGTCCGCCGGACCAACCACTTTTTTTTTTGTGTGCCTGTGTATTTAAAGTCGAGGCAAAGAGATAGAGATGTCAAGCGTGAAGACAAGAAGAGAGGAAGACGGAGTATATGAAGTTGGCACCCTTTTTTTGAAAATCACAATTTCGAAAGTTATTCCAGGTTGTTTTAACCTTGTTCTACATTGTTCCAAAGTGACAAAATTTTATCACAAACGGTTCTCTATGAAATAAAAGAAAATGATTTTTTGAGCTGGCACCGCTTTTTCATGAATCAAAAAATTCGTTATTGCTATAGATTGTTCTAGTTGTTTCAAGCATTGTTTCAAAAGAAAAACTTCATAAGATAAACAAGAAGCTATGAAAAAAAAAAAAATTTTTGAGCTGGCACCCCTTTTTGCAAAAATTATATAATTTGCTATTATTATAGATTGTTATAGTTGTTTGAAGCATCGTTCCAAAGTATAGTCTCTAAGTATAGTTCCAAAGTATAAAGTTTAAAATATGACTTTTGGACAACTATAAGATACATCTTGAAGAAAAAAGTTCAAATTTTAAGAAGAAAAATATGTCGCGTTCTTTTAAAAAATATGATTGTTTTGTATATTGAAGATTACCGATTTTCAAAAAAGGTTTTTTTCGCTACGCACGTTGTTTTTCAAATAAATAATTAAATAGAAGACAAAATAAGAATATATACACATAAATATATAAAAAATACATTTATTAATTAATCAAAATTCAAGAAAATATTAAGGCAGATCAGCGGAACATTGTAAACAGGCTTTTGCAACATGATTGGTACACATAGCACGTAGACATTTTAAGCGATAAATCAATATATCAATATAATAATACATGAAATCTTATAATTCTTAACAATAATGATAATACTTACATGATAATCAACTTAACTGCAAAGTTGTATATTTTTAATTTGTTAAAAGTTGCGTTATCACGCTTTGGGATCACTGAGACTTCAAACAAAAGTTTATATTTGTTTGTCTTTGTTGCCGAAGGAAGACTGACGCCGGCAACCGTTCAAGATTATAATATAACTAACAAACATTCCCCCCCTCCAGTCCGGGATTTCGGGCGACGCTGTGAACGAAGGGATAATTGGAAAAAAAAGGAATAAGAAGTTTCTAAAATTAGGAAACGAAAGGATGTAGTCTTTAGCGCATGCATATTATGATATGATTATTTTAGCGGAAACGGGAAAGTTTTGGAGAATACAATGCTTAAAAAGGTTTTATAGAATAAAAAATTAAAGCTAAATTTCAAGAAAACAAAAGTAATGGTATTTAATAGAAATGGAAAAAAGGAAAAATGAAACTGGGAAAATAAGAAGTTAGAAGAAGTAAGGACATTCAAATATTTTATGTTTAACAGGAAAGGGGAATATAAAAATTACATTAAAGAGTTACTGAAAAAAAGGAAGTTGGCAAATAACAAGGTTTCGGTTTTAGCATTGTAAAAATAATTTTAGTACATGATTATTGCTATTTAACCTTTAAAATACTGGCCCTTTTTACACGATTTTTTTAGTTTTAGTGCTAGAAAATTTGTGTCCTTGTCAGTGAATTGAACTATGAAAAAGATAATATTGCTCCAGCGTCTTATATTAGGCTTCTAATCAGAAAAAAAAGAGTGATTATTTTTCGTTGTATTTGAAATTTACGTTATTGTTTATTGTTAAAATAATTGTTTAACGCCATTTAAATTAAAAATGTGTTAAAAAATATGTATAAGAACATAATTATGTCGCACTTTGTGAGGTATAAGGCAGTAAAATTTTATTATACATATTTTTTAAGGTATATTTTAACATTTAATTACACATACTTCCTCATTCTTTTTAAACTTAACCGCATTATCACCCAAATGTATGTACAGTATTGAGTACTTTCTTATTATTTAACTTTTTACTTGGCTGTATATATTTTGAGTTATACAAAATTAAACGATGATATAGGATGTTGTCAATATGGCCATCTAAGTGTGCTATGAGGTAATATAGTCACTTTCGAAATCTCCATATCGACAAAATTTCTCGATAAATCGATTAAAGGCTTAATTTAAGGCTGTTAATCTTTTTAAATCCTTTATATGAATAAGGTTCTTCAGATATAAGGTTATTTTTATTTAATTTTCATTAAATGTGAATAAAAATCACCTGTTTCAATATAACAACTTATTTTATGTACATATAAATGTTTCTAACAAAATACTGTGACCTTTTTAAACAAAACCAATTTTTTTACATTTATTTTTGTGGTGGTCATATTACTCTCCCTATTTCTTTTTGGCCCATTATGCAGTATCGTTACATTTTTATAAATAATCTATAACATAATGAATATTTTATAACTTTGAATTGAAAATCTAATGAGTAACACTTTGATGAATATAATTGTAAAATTTTAACTCAAAACATTGATTATTAACGAAGTTTGATTGGGATACAAGAGCAATAAAACTGTTAAGGAATAATGTAGAGAGGGATATAATAAAAGAATTGGAGACAGACATACAAAAACATTGAGAAAGAAAGTAAATTAAGAAACGGGAGATACAATATAAGATATAAAGAATATATAAGATAAAATTCAGATATTTAAGTAGAGAGAGTTTAGCAAAAAGAGTAAAAGATAGAGCAAGGGTACGGGTGTTGATTAAAATATGAAAATAGAGAAGAAAATAAATATTGTTTGGAGGAAAAAAGAAAGGTACGTGTATTTTGTATAGAAGGAGAAGATGAGCTAATACATCTTATTTATCCAGTGATTTAAGAAAATTAAAGCGGAAAAATCAAAACAAATATAGAACGACGAATTAGATGAAAGAGAAGAGAAAGTATTAAAAAAATTTTGGAAGAAGAAAAAAAGATTAGGACAAGAAAAAAAAAGAAGAAAGAAGGTACCAGTAGTAGAAAGTATAAGGAGAGGGCACTAAGTAGAAAATTTAGTAAGTACAGTAAGTAATAGATAAGATTAAGTTTAAATTGAAAAAAAGACTGTAAATAGAAAAGAAGACTATAAGAATATTTATACAATATAAGAAATGGTACTCTCTAAATTTCTTAGAGTAAAATATCACTCCAAATGAGTTGATTTTTACATCAAGCGATAATGAAAATAATGCAATTTCTCATGGTGCAACTCCCAATAATGAAAATCTACTTTTCATGAAAGTGATTGTTTTGACTCTAAACGTGGAGTAAAACATCTTACTTATTTCAAAGTGAATTCACTTATTGAGAAAATTAAGTCTTCACTATTTCATCGAGTAAATTTTTCTTTTTTATGTTACGAGTGAACAGATTCACTCATAGAGCCTTAAAAGAATGGCTTATAATTTTAAGACAATGTTTTATGGTTTAAGTCTTTTATGGTTTAAAGTTTAAATTATTCTCAAAACTACGCGTGTGTACGTATCGAATACGTACACACGCGAGACACGTCGCGAGATAATGACTCTATTGTGCCGCAGTTTTGGTCTTTGCCACAAACAAGCGCGAATGTGTTTCACACTCATGCGTATTTCGTATGTTTGTCACTCTTCACGAATAACAAAATTCCACTCTATATTATATAGAGTGAAAATATTTATTATATAGAGTGAAAATATACTCTACATAATAAAGTACACATGTTTCACTTTATTTTGCAGCATTAAAAATTCATTCTACAACAAAAAATGAGAGAATTAACTCCATATGAATAAAACGTCACTCTAACTCGAGTGATTCGACCAGTCACTCAATTTTTGAATGAATTTTCACTCTAAGAAATTTAGAGAATATGCTTTAGGTTATTGTGTTATTGGGTTAATATGTATATTGTGATGTAAGTATCTGTAGGTATTTAAGGGGTAATTAAGTTAATAGCAAATAGAGCGAATTTGTAAAAAGCATAGAAAGACAAAAAAATTAAAATAGAAATATTAGTTTAGATAGATGAAGAAATGGATATATGAATATATTAGAAATTGTAAACCAAGTTCCCTTCCATGGCTATTGTCATGCTGAAGAAAATAAAAATTATTATATACAAACTTAATATTTATTACTAATGTAATATTGAAATAGGGAAGATATTTCATACACCTAAATATTATCGATACCATATTATATATTATTTATGTATTTATTAATATAATACTTAATGTATTCCATTTAGTACACTTGGACAGGAATGGTTGGCCATATAAAATGAACTCTATTCTAGGATTTCTATAGTGCATGCATGTAATGTATTCTATATATAATAGAAGTTAAAACTTCAGTCAAAGTCAAAACTTCAGTTCAGTCAAAAGTACAGCTAACCCTATATGGCCAGGCATTCTTGTCCGCGTGTCTAATCTGAAGGATATTGCATAAACGTTATAATATCCCAACAATATCATATAGATTTTATACGGATATTCTGTTCTTGCAACGTCCTTCAATAAGAGTGTGCAATATGAGATTTGATAAAGGTACATACATTTTATTGAAATGGCAATATTAAAATAATTTTATGTTTTAATAACTTTATTTGTGTGAATTCATTAATTATAATTATTAAAAATATTGAAATATATATTTAAGAAACAAAGTGTATAAAATATATTAATTTTGATTATTTTTTTAATTTTTTGTGTCTTAATTTTTTTATTTTTTAATATATTTAAATTAAAAAAAATAAAACATGTTGCAATTCAAGAAATTTGACAAAATGTTTGTTATTCAAATTTCATACTTGTCAATATGTTATAAATATAATAAATAAAAAGTATTGTCTTACTTATAAACGTAGTGGTATAACGTTTCGAAATATTTGCATATTTTTCAAAAATGGCAATTTCATTATTATCCTTTAAGTCATCATAAATGAGCTGAATTTGTTTTATTAAATACCTTAACTATTTGTTAAAAAAAGTTATTTTAATATTTATATATTTTTTATAAAAAAAGAAGAAAACTCTAAAGGTTGCAAAATTATAACATGTAAATATTTATTAAAATAGGTATAATTAACTTACTTCATCACTGTTAACGTAAAACGAATTGTATGTAACGATTAAAGTAACGATTACAAATGAAAAAGAACAGAACTTTATGATATAATCTGCAGTACATTTTGAAGACACAAGTGTTGCAAACTGTAATTAAAAACTTTTTTAGAAGCATTATACATGTCTTTATCATTTATCTTTTTAAACATAAACCAGATTATACATTATGTTAATGTTTTATTTACTAAAACCGAGTTTTTAAAACAATTTTTGCTGTTAAAATTCTTGGCTAATAATAATTTATTCTATTTTTTAAAATTATTGTACAAAAATACATTGTATTTATTTAGAAATAGTTCTTTATTTATTTAACAATTAATCTAGATCTATTAATATTATTTAAAAGATAATATCTCTGTAAATAAGATATCGTTAATACAATGATATTTTATTACATGTAACGTTTTCTAATATGTAGTTTTTGTTATTTCTGTAAAACATTAAAAATAATGTTTGAAAGAAACACATATTGAAAACGTATTATGAAGCCTTAGAAAGAAAGAAGCCAGTAAAAAAAAAAACAAATTTATATGCTCAAAATTATCTTTTTTATGTATAAATTCTAAGATTTGCAACAAGTAGTTAATTTTTTTAAATTCATTAGACATAAATTTGATAAAACAATTTTATTTTAAGTAAAATATATAGAATAAAATTTTAGTTTTTAAGTTAATAAAAGAGTCGTCAAGTATTGAAGTAATCCTCTACATTACGTAACATAAATGTAGTCAGAAAATCAACATACCTGAAGTAGAACAGTAGTTACAATAATACCGTAACAACAAAATGAATAAAATCGAGCAAATTTTGATCGTTGATAAGGCCATAGACCAACTATTAGCAGAAAAGCACGGTTAAGACTGAAATATTTGTTTATGATACTGATCATCTTTCTACTAACATTAAATGCGTTTAAAAAAGATAAAAGAAACAAAAGTTCGCTTATTCCTCTCTATTAAGTATAAAAGAAATATAAATATCTTTATTTTTTACATTTTCTCTTTTTGTAAAAAATGTTAAGTGCTATAACTTATTTTCTACAACTTAGTCTAATCGTGCGGTTATAAGATAATACAAAATATTTCTATGTGCAATTGAAACACTTGCAATTTAACACTATAGTGTGTATGTGATAGTCGCTGCCGATTACATCGAGCCAACGCCGAGAGAGCATCAGATGTTTCTTTCTCATGGAATATTGAGAAAAAATTTTAAATAAAAGTTACGCATATATATGTATGTATAGTGTATTGTTAAGCCTAAACACAATGCTAGGCAACAGGCAATAGAAACAGGAAATAAAAAAAGAGAAAAAGAGAGAAGAAGATCCTTTCTCTCTTTCATTATTTCTGTTCCTATTGCCTGTTGCCTGGCATTGTGTTTAGGCCCTTACGCGCGCCGCCCATACTTCTCGACCGCAAGTCAGCTGTCCGATTACGAATATCGATCGGCGACAGCAAGCAATTGCGAAGCAGCGATGTCAGTTCAGACGCTCCTTCCAGTAGGGCTGCGTGGGGCTGCGCGAACGGTAGGAGTATTTGCTGTCTTTTTCCGTTTTGAGCTGTCACTAGAGAAGGAAAGAGACAGCAGATCTCCCACCGTTCGTGCAGCTGGCGTGGCCGGTGGCATCTGAACTGATATCGCTGTTGTCAAGCAACGAGAATAAACTAGTTGAAAAGAAATCGCGCGCTTATTCAGATGTGTCACGACATTAGTTTGTACTTGTTCTGAATAAAGCTTTTTGGTTCGTTCAAAAAAGCGAAAATGCTTTTTTTCCTTCGCGGGCACGCGAAACATTTTAATTGCTCATTCGGGATCTTACAGAACGCGCTCAAAACACGTGGTCCTTGTAGTGCGCGGTCTAGTGTAAGGGCTATCACACACAAAATGACATAAGCTGCATAAGTATAGCATAAGAGCTCAATTCAATATTTATTTTATATTAAAAAAAAAATTTAAAGTATTATCTAATAATAATATATAAAGTAATATTTAAAAATATATGTATTCAATATTAATTTAATATTTATATTTCAATCATTAATTATTAAAAATAATGATTTAGGACAAATATTTATATAATATTTAATTAATATTTATTTAATATTAACTTTACATGTTAATAAATTGTTTAAAATAATATTTACATAACATTTATTTAATGTTTGTGTATTATTTATTTCATCTTTAAAATAATATTTAAAATAATGCTTAAAAAATATTTTTTTAATATCAATATAATATTTATGTTACAATAATTAATTATTTAAAATAATGATTTAGAACAAATATTTATATAATGTTTAATTTATATTTATTTAATATTAATTTAACAATTTAATAAATCGTTAAAAATATTTATATAACACTTATTTCATTTTTATATTATATTTATTTTATCTTTAAAAAATATTTAAAATAATATTTTATATTTATTTATCTAATATTAATTTAATTTACAATAGTAATTTATATAGTTACAAGTTTAAGTTACAATAATTAATTGTTTGAAATAATAATTTAGGACAAATATTTATATAATATTTTATTAATGTTTATTTAATATTAATTAACATTTTAATAAATTGTTTAAAATAATATTTACGTAACATTTATTTATTGTTTATGTAATAATTATTTTGCATTTAAAAAGTCATTTAAAATAATATTCAAATAAATGATATTTGATAATTCTGGTTGAAAAGCTTTATTAAAAGATCGAGGATACGAGAACCCAATCAGCAATATTTTTTAAACGTTTTTTAAATATTTATTTTTAATTATTTTTACATTATTAAGGTTTACTTTACAAATAATGTTTATTAAATACATATTAAACATTTAACAGAACAAAAATATTTTTTCATAAGTTATTCCACATATATTCTATTTCACATGTAAAAATGAATAAAAAACTGTAAAGCTTTATATTTATTTATAAAAATATAAGTTAACTATATATGTTTCAGCCTTTTGACCATATCTATTGAAATGATCTATAACAAATATGTATGCATAAATACGAAGTATTCATCACGAAGTGTTATGTTGCGTACGATCCTTGAAGTTAAGCAACGTTGACGGTGGCTGACAGTTGGATGGGTGATCGCTTTTCGGGCGCAGAAATTAAACATGTTCTAACAGACTGTAGCTTGAAACATGTAGTCTTCTCTCCCTTACAAAATTATCGTAGAAATTAAATGATGCTAGATTGGTGAGATTATGTTGAATTTATCAAAATTATTTAATAATATAACAAATTTTTTATTTTTTTGCAATAAAAATTTAATAATAAACTTAATATAAATCTGATAAGAATATTCGGATGAGTCGAAATGGGGATACCCTTACGTGCGCCGCGAATGTTGCGGCACGGCATAAAATTAGCAAAACGTCACAGCGAGAAACCGGAATTATTCGAGATGTGTAAAAAACAGTTTTTTAAACGTTAAAACAGACATTTATTAAATGTTAAAAAAAACATTTTTAAAGCAAATGTGTATTAAACATTAAAAAAATATTTGTCTAAAAATTAAAAAAACGTTTTTTTAATGAAAAAGGGAACTTATCGCAATATTTTTATCGTTTTTAAAAATATTGTTTCAAATAATTTTTAAATATTATTGAAACTATTTTTAAAATATTATTTTGCTGATTGGGATACAGAAAAGAAGAAATTTGATAATATGTTTCTTGACACATAACTCTTGAAATGAGATTATAGAAAGTTAAACAAATATAATTTACTTGCATGAACAAATTTTTATGTTGTTTACCAACAAAAATATATTCTCATTATTGAAGAATAATTTTATTAAATAAAGTAAAAAAAAAATAGAAAACAGTACTTTAAAACAACAATTATTATTTTTAAAAAATAAGATTAAATTATTTTTATTTGATAATATGTTATTCTTAGAAAGAACTGTTCATATGAATGTTAAATTAAATTATTATAAGAGTATTTATTTACAATTTCTTTTTCTTGTTTTAAAAATTAAAATATTAATCGATTAATTAATTTAAGATTAATAATGTTTCACTAACTTTTCTATCAAAAACTGTAAAAAAATTATATTTATTTATAAAAATATTATTTAACTATACACTGAGAAAAAAATGTTGTTAACTTGACTAAATTTATCAACTTAATTAATTTTTTTTAAGTATTTAAAGTATTAATTAATTTTTTAAATTCAAGTATTTATATATTTAAGTATTTCATGCATTTAACTTAAATACATGAAATATATAAATATTTGAATTTAAAAAATTTAATCAAATTAACAACTTTTATTTATCAGTGAACATGTGTCATCTTTCTGACAAGATTTATTAAATTAATTATCTATAACAAACATGTATTCATAAACATCAAGTGTTCATGGATCATCACAAAGTGTTAGTTTAATTCGACAATTTTCGAAATCAAGCAACGTCAACGGTAGTTAGATGGGTTTTTCTTTTTCGGATAGCACACAACATTCAATGGACGTCCGATTTTGGTCTCTATTTTGTTCAACCGTTCATGGACGTAATACAAATATTTTAAGAACATACATTATTGAACGTTTAAAATACATTCATATTTGGACGTTTTAAAGATGTTTTTTACATACTTTTGAAAAAATTCTTGCCTAAAAAATTTTTTGTGCATAATAATTGTCAATTCTTTTTGACATGTAATAGAAATAATATATATAGTTCAATCTTAAATTCATTATATTGAAATTGTCTTAAGATCCCTTTCCATTCAATAAAATAATGCTGCGATTTTTTTATTGGTTGAATTGTATCTAAAGATCTTTTAAATTGAACTATAATATATATAATTGAGCTATATATAAATACTGTCGAATAAATTTTAGTAACAAGTTAATTAATTTGCATTAAAATTGAATAATATTTTATTTATACCTGTCTATTTTAAAACATTCTTTTAATGTTTAAAACAGGCTCAATTTTTATTTGTTTTTCCTTAAAATGTACGTTTTTCGAATGTCCAAGATGGTAACACTGGATGTTTTTGAAATGTGTTAGAAATGTTCACAGTTCTAATTTGAATTATTTAATTACGTCCGTAACGTCCAGTGTATATGTTTTTAGTACGTTTTTTAAACGTCATTGTGCTGCTGTGTGATATGAAGATAAATATGTGTAAAGATGAATACATATTGCAATGAAGATTAGAAAATTCGTTTGAGAAATCAATATTCTGAAATGGATAGCATTAATTGTTGCACTAATTTTAAAGTAAATTCTAAATAACCTCTTTATCATATGAACAAATTAATATTATTAAAAAAAGTTTAACATATATTTGGTACAAGAAAAATGCAAATAATATTCATCTTTTTTTTAAATTTATGAAAAAATCGAAAGCAGATATTATTAAAATTGAAGTAAACATATTGTATCCTTTATATGAGTATTATAATATTAAATTAAAATTATAATATGATTAATATTTAAGATTATACAATTATTCTTCAAATATTTATATTATTGCTTATATATGAAATGATTGCAATAATTTGAATACATAAGTTTTAATATGAGAGTAATTTTTTTTCTGTGCGGCAAACAGAGCTTTGGCTCCGGTTCGTGGGCGCGACGAAGCCGTTCTCATGTGACAACTCGGAGGCGTGGGGCACGGGCGTACCCTAACGCTTTTGCGTGAAAGAATATTTAAATAAAAAACCGTGTAATTTCAGCTTAGACATATTCGTATAGACATCGAAAGGGAAACTTATTGTTTTCGGCAGAAGAAACATGTTCGGAAAAAGTGAGAAAGAAGATTTAGTTACCTCTCTTTTGGATGTTTGAAAGAACTACAGCTGTTTCTCTCTTGTGAGTTACTGCTCGAAAGTTCGCATGCGTGACCATCCAAGAGAGAGGCAACTAGACCTTCTTTCTCACTTCTTCCGGACGCATTTCAGTTTCATGTTCCCCTTTCATATCTATGTTCTAAAAATTTCAGAATAGATATGAGCTCGGATGTGTCGATTTTGAGCGCCAGAATGGTCGCTTCTCTTAAACAGCAGCATATTAAATTTTGCAATTTTAAATATTCTCTCTCTCTCTCTCTCTCTACTGGAGAAAAAATTCCAGTAATTTTACGTGTTTTTGCCTCAGGTTCTCTGGGCAAATTTTATGTTGTTTTGCCGTTCTATGTCGCGAATATTGGCGACAATTGCATACTTAGAGAAGACGAGAATTTTAAATGAATTTTTTGAGATCGCCCTTATAGTTTGACGAAGGAACGAAAGGAAAGAGCGCAGGCTAATTTGTTTTCGAATAGAAGACCTCGCCTCTTCGGCTCTTTCTCTCTCTCTCTCTCTTTCTCTCTCTTTCTCGCGAATTTTTGAGGAGAGTTCTCGCAATCTAAAAACTTTTCAAAACAATTTTTTTTTAATTTTTTTGGTTAAATTTGGTGATGTCTTTTTTGAGAATATTATTTCTGAAAATTGTAATGTTTTATGTCGTAATATAAAATTGTGTGATTCTTGCCTCATAAACAGGTATTCTCGTTGGATTCTTCTACATTTACAGTCGGAAGTGAATAAAATTTTGGAGGAAATAAAAGCTCAAAAAGTTATTGAGGAGTCGAATAGCCTATGGATTTTCCTGACCGTTTTAATTAAAAGAAGGACGGAACATAAGATTTTGTGCGGATTATCGGAAGTTCTAAATACTGTTACAATAAAAGACCCTTATCCACTTGCGAGGATTCACAATATTTTGGATTGTTTATCGGAGAATGGTTTTACACTCTCAATTTGAAAAGTGGATATTGGCAGGTAAGCTTAGATCCTAAGAGTTGAGAAAAAACTGCATTTTCATTGGAAACGGTTTGTGGCAATTAATAGTTATGCCTTTCGTTCTTTGCAACGCACCTGCGACTTTTGAACGTCTAATGGAGAAGATATTAAAGAGATTATTTTTTACAGTTTGTTTTGTTTACTTGGATGATGTAACTGTTTTTGAAAAAGATTTTGAAGAGATATGATGAATGATTTAAAAAAA
Source organism: Monomorium pharaonis (assembly GCF_013373865.1). Lineage (NCBI taxonomy): Eukaryota > Metazoa > Arthropoda > Insecta > Hymenoptera > Formicidae > Monomorium > Monomorium pharaonis. Next base: position 8,315,183 of record NC_050472.1, on the reverse strand, counting down.
GTTTTTTTTTGTTTATTAAATGCTAATTTAAAAGTAAATCCTAACAAGTATGATTTTTTTATATGGAAAGTTAAAAATATTTGTTTTAGCAATTACCTTTTTGATAAATATTTTTATAAAATAAATACTTATAAAATCTTGTTAATATTGTGCGCAAATAACTGTACATTATCGACGCTGACGAATGGGCACTTTTTAAAATTGATCAAAAATTTAATCTAAAAAGATATGAACAAATTTTTGCAAAAAATTCGAATTTTTTGGTTTCAAGTTTTGTAAATTTATTATTTTCAAACTGATAGACTTTTAAAGAAGCTCCAAAAAGTAAAATTTTTGCGTCAAATATGTCTGAATTTTTAGATAGTAATTTTAATTTATCAAAAATTTAAGATAACGGCTCTAAAATGGCTGCCAAAAATAAATTTTTCTTCTAACGTAATAAAGCGGCAGGAACATTTTCAAATACTTACTAAACTGATCTTTTGCACATTTAAGATTATGCATTTTTGAACCATGTGTGATTAATAAAAAAATAAAAATCTAATATGGCGACTAACTTGGCCCCGTCGCATGACTTTAATTTATGGAAATCTAAAATTTCTCCAAAACTTACGTGTAAAAACAGACTACTGGTGACAGTGTGATATTTTTATTTATTTATTTTAATATTTTTGCAAAATATTATTGCAAAAAATGCTTTTTTCCAAAATTCACTAGAACTGAATAATTAAGTTTCTGAATATTTTGATGTAAAAATTTTGATATTAGTAAAAAATAAAAACCCCCCAAAAATTTTGAAAAAAAACTTAAATTAAAAAAATAAAAAGAATAAATACAAAAAAGGCTCTTTATCTCTCGCCCACCTCCTCGCGAAGAGAGTCGGACAATGACAAATTTTATTCCTAACTTTGTCGGCTAAGAGACGTGATTTTTTAATACTTGATCAGATCTACATTGCTCAACCGTAGAATTGGTCAAATTCAATGTTTATTTAATTTCTCATCCTGGGATTAGTATGCCCATTTTATAATTGTATTTAATATGCATGTGATATGTGTGTGTGTGACGCTTACACACACACATATCACAATCTTGTTTCGTCGATCTTTGTCGATTGTCGATTTCCGTTCTGCACAATTTTGTGACGGTCTCTGCACATTAGGTGTATCGCACGGGGAATCGAAATTTCGTTCACGTTCCTGCAAGCACTAAGCGAGTACTGACCGGATCAAGCACGCATAAGGTAGAAGGAACCCTTAACTTTTTCCCCATGTTCCATTTTCCCAGTACTGCTCGTTCTAAAATGGCGTATGTCTGAAAATTGGTCTGACAAGAGAAGTGCAAACCTGAAAATTCAGAAAATTCTGAAAAATCGTATGCAAGTAAAGCAGTTCGTTCTTATAATTAAATAAGGAACTATATTCTATTTCCGCTAACTTCCACTTTACGGGGATGAAAACACCCCTTCAAAAAAAAAAAAAAAAAAAAAAGGTTTTTTTTCCAGGTAATTGTTTTCAAAACTATAAAAGATAGAAACAGATTTTTTAAACAAAAGTCAAACGATTTTAAGAGTATTTTAAAGTTGAACAAAAAACTTTTATTTGCATTTGTTTAACAAAATTCCCCCTTCCTCTCTATTTTTTAATTTGTAAATTTTTGTTTACACTAAATTAAAGGTTTTTTTTAAATTTAACCGTATATGATTGATTTATGTTTCAATAAATCATTTTCAAGAAATAATTACAAATGTTTCCGCATATACGCCATCCATATATAGACTATTCGTATGCTATTCGTATAAGCACTCAATTCTTGACGAACACAACGACAATACTACAATTAAAAAATAATTATTTTGTAAAAAATATAGACTTTGTATTTGCGGAATAATTTCAAAAAGTAAGATATCAAAAAAATTGTATCTAAAGTAATTTTTAAAAAATTGATAGCAGTTTTAATTTTAAAATGGTTTTGTAAAGCAATATTTAAATTATTTATATTATTATTAACATACATTTCAGATAGCTTCTAAATCGATCAGTACATACTTACAACTATAAGAAAAATTAAAACAAATTAATACTAATTAATACTAATCAGTGACATGTATAAATCATAATAACAATAAACGTTATTTATTATTTTATTATAATAATAACATTTTTATATTTATTATTTTAGTGTATAATTTTGTAAATCAATAAACAAGATATTAAACCTCTATTTTAATATTAAATGACGCAAAACTACATAATGCACCGATAATCTTGTCTAACTTTCTGATTTACATAATGCAGATGTGGTTAACTATTTTGTAAATTACGGATTATAATTTGTACAATAATGATATTCTTCATATGAATGTTTAAAACAGAAACCATCATGCACAGCGCTATCCTACAAATACTACATTTGGGTATATGCTTTTTATTTTGTACATAGAAATAGAACTCTAAAATATTTTGAAATTCGTCGGGATGTATTTTTACATATCCGCTTTTAAACCAAGCATATTGGAAAAGATTTTTGAATCTAAGTGAAGAAAGCTGATTATGTTAATGATTGCAATTTAATTATTTCGTTACGGGAATGCAAATTGACATCTCTCTTTTGAAGAATTATATTATCCGAAAATATTCGCACAAAATTTTTCCAAATCCGGAATCCGAACACATTTAAAGGCTGAATGAGGCCCGTCGTTTTTCTTGAAATAGTTAAAAATTGTACGCCTTTATCTTGTGAAATCAACTACTGCAAGTTTTGAAATCTTCAGATGTAAGTTTTCCTGATTTTGAAGCTTGAATGTAAATATTAACTGGACGAAAAAGAGTTTCTTGCATTCTTGGACCAAATGTTCCTGTGGATTTTTTTAAAACCATGTACAGTAATGAAAAAAGACGTCCGCTTATCAAAATAATCGGCATTATAGTGTAATTATGTATCGTAGAAGATACCGATTGAACCGTTGCTTCTACTATTTTTGTACCTATTTGCGTCAATGTTCGTCCAGAATGTATTTGAAGGTTGAAAAGCTACTCTCATCTGCATTATAAACATCTTCAACTCTGATGGTTGGGATGTTAGATCTTACGTTTGACACAAACGATTTTGCGATATCTTGTAGATTATTTTCAAACATAAATTGTGTTCTGAATGTCGTTATTTTGCGGGAAACAATTCTATGCACATTCTTGAATTTCCAAATTCAATATTTACTTGCCTTAAATTCAGGTAGATTTATTTAACTTTTTGCTTTCAAGGCCCTTGAATTCATGTCATGAACAATAGATCTTCTTTCGCTTCTCGAATTTTTGCAGTACGTATTCCGTAATAAATGCAACTTTTTCTATACTCGCTTTCCACCTATATAGATGCTGTAAGAATTAGCCTTTTGTATTATAAAAGACAATATTGAGCTGGCAAATAAGCATTTAATACAAATAAATATTTTACTACAAAAATTTGGCGCCGCTAAACCGAATAATTTGCCAGCTCTCTTTCTTATTTTTTTGTGCGTGCATTTGAATGTGTGTGTGTGTTTTTAGTATATAACTTACAAGGGAACCTCGCGAATTCGAAAATTCAGATTTTAATGAAACTTGGCATAAATGCAGAGGGAGTAAATACATAAATTTAGAAATTTTTAGTAGCGGCCTAAAAACGGTTTAAAGGAGTGAAACCATCGATCATTCAAAGGTTGAGACATTTTGCGTTTTCTCGAGATATCTCATAAACTAAACAAAATATTAAAAAATGTTTTATACAAAAGTTTTACAATAAAAGTACTTCTATCTAACTACAGTAATAAAATTAAAAAAAAAATTTAAAAAATTGTTTTTTAATTTAAAAAAGAAAATTTTTAAAAAAATTTTATTAATGTAGTTAGATAGAGATATTTTTGCTATAAAACTTTTGTATAAAACATTTTTTGATATCTCCAATACTTTTCGAGATTATCGAAAGAAGCAAAAATCTGTTCTATACATCAGTAGTTTTATTCTTTAGATCGCTTTTGATCGAAACTTGAAAATTTATAAATTTATCTGTTTACCTAATTACATGTTTTTTTTTCGTGAATGGAAAAATGCATTGTGTATCTCCCATGGTCGGTCCATGGGGATATATGGGATCTATTAAAAAATCCACCGTTTGGATGAACACAAATATAAAGGGACAACATACTGTCACCGTAAACAACTAGGACTATTTTGGGAACTTAATTACGTGTGTGTTTCATCTAAAGTTATATAAAAAAAAATATTTTTATTTAATCACGTTAATAAAATTTACGAGAAATAAACATTTTTTTTCGTATTTCCCATATCAAGGAATTTTTTGGGTGACACATGGAAAAATTTTGAGACACCGTCGATTCCTGATAGGAGTATGATTTTCATCCCTACAATGTCCGCGGTAATGTACTTTCAGCATGCTCGAGAAGGACTTTGGATATATTGCATAATATTCTGGGAAAATTCTTTCCATCCGTCCTTCCATCTTACGATTTATACATAAAGTTTGTCTATAATGTATAAAAAAAACATTTAAATTATTACAAACACTACTAATAAATATTATCATTATCTAAATAAGAAATTTGTTACTTACAAACAATTCTTATACTTCGTAGTGTTAACAATTATGGTGTTCCTCAAAAAAATAATTACACCACATTTTAGGAATGGAAATCATACTCCTATCAAGAATCGACGGTGTCTGAAAATTTTTCTATGTGTCACCCAAAAAATTCTTTTATATGGGAAATACAAAAAAGAAGTTTATTTCTTGTAAATTTTATTAACGTGATTAAATAAAAATGTTTTTTTATATAACTTTAGATAAAACACACATGTAATTAGATACCCGAAATAGTCCTAATTGTTTCCGCTGACAGTATGTTGTCCCTTCGTGTTTTGTCCAAGCGGTGGGTTTTTTAATAGATACCATATACCCCCATGGACCGACTATGGGAGATACACAATCCATTTTTCCCATTCACGAAAAAAACATGTAATTAGGTAAAGAGATAAATTCATAAATTTTCAAGTGTTGATCAAAAGCAATCTAAAGAATGAAATTGCTCCTGATGTAGAGCAGATTTTTGCTTTTTTCGATATATCTCGAAAAGTATTGGAGATATCAAAAAATGTTTTATACAAAAAGTTTATGGCAAAAATATCTCTATCTAACTACATTAATAAAATTAAAAAAAAATTTTTTTTTGAAAATTTTATTGCTTAAAGAAAATTAAAAAAAAATTTTTTTTTTTAATTTTATTACTGTAGTTAGATAGAAGTACTTTTATTGTAAAATTTTTGTACAAAACATTTTTTTTTTGTTTAGTTTATGTGATATATCAAGGAAACGCAAAAATGTCTCAACATTTGAAGGGTGGTTTCACTCCTTTAAACCGTTTTTGGGCTACTAAAAATTTCTAAATTCATGTATTTACTCCCTCTACATTTACGACAAGTTTCATTAAAATCTGAATTTTTAAGTTCGCAAGGTTCCCTTGTTAGTTTATAAGGAAGCGATTTTTAATATCTTAAGCTTTTATGCGTGCGTACGTTCAAATGTAAATTATAACCTTAAATGATAAAGGGTGGTTTCCCGTTAATTGCAGTTGACACCTTTTCATTTTTCAATATTGTCACATGAGTACCGTTGACGTAATGTACTTGAACTGTGTTTTGAGTTATCTTAAACAATTATATTCTTTATTAATTCCAAAAGTTTGAATAAATTTAACTTATTACAACAAAATATAAATTAGTGCAATTTTTTAAAAATACCTTATGCAAACCATAATCTTCATCCGTTATTAGTTTATGTAACGGCTGTGTAGGTTTTAACAAGATTATAGAAGATTTAATTGGTGGCAGCGTAGAAGGATCGTAGTGCTGCAAAGCGGATGAATGTTTGTAAACTGTGGTACACAGCGTTTTTAAATTTACTGGGGACAGTGACGTATTTATAACTAAAAACGATTTTGCGAAAATATTGTATCGTTCCTCCCAGGTATTACATTTCTGCAGTTCCATTATAATCTGCCAAATTAAACATTTTTTTATAATATAAGAATTTGCATTAAAACAAAAACCGTAATTTACAAAATTATAAAATAGGAAATAATATTAATAATAATTTCCACAAAGAATACAAAAATATATCATAAAGGTACAATAAATTTTAACTTGTAAAATTGAGAAAATAATTATACCTTTTTACTAGTTTCTTGTGAATAAATTTGCATAATATTGGTTAAAACAGCAAACTGAATATCAGCATCGTTAAAATTTGATGTAAAATGTTTGAACATCATTCGCATTTGTTCAGGGGCACCGTCAATTAGAACCAAACGGCCTTTAAAATTCAAGGTTTCTAATCGTCTTGTTACCTCAATTGCAATAATAGACCCGAAGGAATATCCTACCATTACAAAGTCTTTTCTGTCTCTTAATTTTGGTAATATATGCTGTAAAAATAATAAAGTAAATAATAAAATACTTCTTAAATCTTACGTCTCTCTCTCTCTCTCATATAATAAAATAATAAAAACTATACATAAATAAAATATAAAATTATTAGTGCATTTGCGTACGTTGAGAAAACGATCAGTTGTTTCCAATATGACGTTTGTTGCATCAGCATTATTTATGCTGTAATGTAAAGATGTTGCTGAAAATTTAATATCTGCTGCTAAGTGATTAAATATCGTTCCACACCCGTCGATTCCCGGTATAAGAAAAACTTCAGTCGTAGCATTCTGTTTTTCAGTCAAAAGATCAAAATAGATCTCTGAAATAAAATCTTTGTCTTTTACAATACCAATTGGCAATTCCGGAACACAAGGCTTTTCTGCATTAATATTTTTCTCATCCTTCGTATTATTATTGACGTTTATATTGGACATCTCGTTAAGTTTCGCAAAAGTGAGACTAGATATTTCTTGTGTAGTAAGAAAAATATCAAATTCTCGTTCCAAAGTTTGTTTGATTTCCACAGCCATCATGGAGTCCATTCCAAGTTCGGCCAGTGATGTATTTTGACTTACAACTTTCATGTCTTTTATATCTGTAATGTAAATAGAAAATTATTTTGACTGAAACTATAATAAACTTAAACTACTAACAGTTAAAATTAATAAAATTGAATAAATGGTATAATAAGTGTATGTAAAAGAAAAAAGTAAGTATGCACTTACCTAAAATGCCGGCAACAGTTTTTATCGGACTGTCATGTCCACCAGATTCAGATTTCTTTTCAGCTACGACCATACTGCTCACGACTGGTCGGGTTTGAAGTAAAAATTTATCGAGTTCATCTAGACAGCAGGATATTTTTTGTTGTAAGGTACCACCAATAATCAATTCCTTATCGTTTTCTTGCATGTCAGCGACGAGACCCACATCACCAACGGCTCCCCACTGAATTGCCAATCCGGGTAATCCTTCCTCTGCTCTCTTTTCGCATACTCTCTCCATAATAGAATTAGCCATGCCATAATTACTCTGTCCAGCATTGCCTCTACCGCAGGAAACGGAAGAGAACACTACGAAATTTCTCAGTTTAGGGCAAAATTTTCTGGAAAGTTTATCCAAAGTTTGCGTCGCACGAGCCTTTGACTGAAAAGACTCTGCAAATGTCTCTGTTGTTTGATTCTTTAGAATGTTATCTTTTAGCACCACACCGAGATTAAATATAGCATCCACTGGTGCTTCGCTTTCTGCAGTTCGTAAGAGGTATTCGCAATCTTTAGGATCGGCGACATCAATATCCTTGATAATCTGCACATTTACACCATACGATTTCCATAGTTGAATCTTCATGCGTTGATAACCATTTTTTATTCCATTTCGCGAGATTAACACTACGTTTCTGGCACCACGAAATATCAGCCAATCGGTTAATTCTAAACCAAATCCACCCAGACCTCCTAGTACAATATAATTTTTGTCGTTAAGACAATAATAGCGACGATATGCAGGAATGGGCTTGTCTAAAGGTGTATCCTTTTCCTGGATATTTATAATTATCTATAAAAATACATTAAATATATTAATTGTACTTGAAATAGACTCTATTACTCTTTTATAAAAATTTATTTTATTCTGTAAATTAAAATCAGTGTATTTTGCGCTGAATAACAGTGAACAACAGTCGGATATTAATGTTGTAAATATTTATAGAAAAAGATTGTCAATATATTGGCATAGCCTTTTAAAGTTCCCTTATTTCTCTAGGCTTACAATTGTTTAAACTAGTAACATTGTACAAAAAACTAAATATATATTGCACTGTATTAATATTAATAAAACACAATCTGCTTAAAAGGAAGACATTTATCTTCTCTCATCCTAATTAAACTGAGACCATAAAATTATAATATTTAGATGTATTTCATTTATGTGTAGCCATACACGCTTTCGTTTCAATAAAGACGTGGAAAGATAGAAAGATAGAAAGTCTACTTGTTAAATAATTTAAAAAATGTAAACTCATAGTGCATTTATTTGTGACTCTTTTTCTATATTTTGCTAGAAACAAATTCTTCTAAATGAGAATAAAATTAGAATAATTTTTTTCAGAGATGCTTCACATTCAGTTACGGAGAAATGGTCTTAATTTATAATCGGATATTGAATATCTATATTTCTCATCTTACTCTATTAAAGCAAATTTAATCTCTTCTGCCTTCTCCCTTTTACTAAATTTAATTTTTATCATTTATTTATTTATTTTTTATTATCATAACATTGTTTTCTCTGTTTTTAATTACCTGACATTTTTAGTTTACCTTGTTATTTACATATTTTATTTATTTATTAATTCACTTTACTTAAAGTTTTATTTTTTAAATCTGTTTTATGACTTCTATATTTTATAATTTTATATAACCGTTGATACGTATCTACCTTTTCGTATACTTTGACTCACATCTACTTATTTTGTACATTTTATGTTACTGGTTATGCTTGAACGAACACATCTCGATCCGTTCCTCTATCGACAAAAATGTCATTCGACACTAACACCGACTCTTACAATTTACATTTTAACGGTTTTTCTGAATTTTATTCAAAGTTTTCACTTTTTCTAATCTGGTTAGTGAATCTTTTTTTTATAAATATGTAAAGTATATTTTATCTATTGAAGTGCCAAGAGGTACTTGATTACTTTTTCAAACTATTCTTTCTTTTACATTTATTTCTAACATGGTTACTCCGAGACTTTGCTATAAGGGACCCAGCGAGAAACGGTAATGAATTCGACATCAATTCGACGTCGAATCGACATCGAAATGTTGAATCGATGTCGATTCGATGTACTACCATATTTCTCACTGGGGACTCACGGATTCAGATAGGAAAACCGATTATTTAGATGCGCTGAAGATGAATCAAAAAGAGTTGAAACGTTTGCCTAATTATACATAAATTTTGTTACTTATTTAATAAATTAATGTATGTTAATTTGCGCATAACTATCCGCGCGGTCCACACTCACTAGTCTTTTTTGTATTATTTTTAATTTTTTTGCAAGTTACATAGCTTAAACAATAATCAGAATAGTATTAAGGTAATATTAAATTATTATAAATATTTGTAGTGTTATGAAATTGTTCTGTTTGTATTTTTTCTTTTGTTTTTTCTTATAGTGTTCAATAAAATAAAAAATTATTATAAAGCGTACACTAATTGATCTCTCTGTTTTCACTAAGAATAAATCATAAATATATAGGATGACATTTTGATAACATAATTTTATGTCAATAAAAATTATCTAATTTATTAACTATATTTTTTGTTTTTTAGTCCTTAAATTCGTTAATTTTATTTTTTTTTCAGCTTTTTAACCGTTTAATTCTAGGCTTTTTATGTAAACTTTGTTGTTTATATGTAATAAAAGTGTACTTCATAATTTATAACATTGTCAATTTATTTTTATTTTAATTATAATTTATAGTAATATACATATATTTTTATTAATTTTTAAAAATTTATTTAATTTGATTAAAATCTACATAATACACCGTGTCTAAATTTTGTCTGCTATACTGGTTTTGATAATTATTTTGTAATTTTCCAGAGGTTTATTTGATTACATTGCAAAAACATTAATTAGATTTCCTAATGTACATTTACATTTTCAAATTTTGTTTTAATTTTTATTTAAGAAATTTCTACAAACGAAGTTATATGCCAATATTGGCCCTTCATATAACATGTAAACTAAATAATACGCGCTTTTTTAGAATAATAATAATAATATATATATATATATATATATATATATATATATATATATTGATTTCTTTTTTAATAAGAGTAGCCTCCTGATAACTAAAATTATTGAATAGTGCTACAAATTTCAATAAAATTTTACTGATTTAAATTTATAGAGTATATATATATATATATATATATATATATATATATCCTATTATATTAAAAAGTTCAAACATACCTTTCCCATGTGTTTTCCACTCGCCATGTATCTAAAAGCTTCTTCAATATTTGTTTTCGGGAAAACTTTCACTTGAATAGGTTTAATGGTTCCGCTCTTAAGACCATCGATTATCATTTTGCGTAATATGAATTTATACTTGTGATCACCAATAAATATATTATCTAATAAAATTGCATGAAAACTAATACCTTTCTGAAAGGCAGAAATACAAAGAGGATTGTTAGAAACAAGATCAAATTTCCCGATTTCCAAAAAACGACCATTTTGAGCCAAACAACGAACGGAAGCGATTAATTTCTCTTCTGCTAGTGAATTCAACACGATATCAACTCCGCGACCATTTGTTTGCCGCATTATCATTTGTTCAAAGCTGGTATCTCGAGAATTCCCAATATGTTCATCCAAAATTGAAGGAAACACTCTTTTAATAAAATTTCGTTTGTCACTCGTGCCTACAGTAGTGAACACTTCGCATCCTTCTTTGAGAGCAAGATGAATAGCTGCCTGTCCAATGCCGCCAGTACCAGAGTGAATAAGTATTTTATCGCCTTTTCTCATTTTCCCATAAATATATAAGGCAAAGTAAACTGTACTGTAAACGCACGGAACCGTCGCAGCTTCTTCAAATGTCCATGCGTCCGGTACTTTCCAACATAAATCTTTATTCTTTACAACAACGTTTGCTATGCAACTGAAAAAAATTATTTCAAGTTAAATTTAATTTTTTTATTAAAAAAGATAACTACTTTTTAAGACATTATTTACTCGGTATCATTAACCCCCATTACTCGTTGACCGTTGACATCAAATCCAACGTATTCCAATCCAAGAGGAATATATCCAAATAACCGTCCTCGAGAAAGTGCCACATTATGTATTAATTTACCAGTAGCAAGCATTACATCTTTAAAATTAAGAGATGAATATACAACATGTACTAGGTCTTCACGACGATATCGAATAGATAAATTATTTTCTATCCAACAAAATGTATTTAAATCACCACAAATCTGTCGAAAAAGAGTCAATTATTATACGATCGAAAATTCGAGACCCGATACGCGTCTGCATGCGCATATATGCCCGACACGTGACTTAGGTCTAATGGCTCTCTCTCACTAAACGCAATAAGCGACGAGCGATGAGCGACATCCAATGAGAGATCTGCATTTTCGAACGTTTCATCGCTATGTTGAAAAAAGCAGATGTCTCATTAGATATCGCTCATTGCTCGTCACTTATCGCGTCTAGTGTGCGAGAGCTGTAAGAATCTAAAGCGTTATCACGCGGCGACACGGGAAACCCTCCGAACCGTCTAACAACAAAAATCAATATCGTCCTTCGATAACAAAGGCCGTAAATAAGGCGACCTAGTTATAACGCCTAAGGACCGAAGATCTCGTCGGTGATAACAATCGTATTTTTACTATTGTCTACACGTTGTCTACACTACCAGTTACATACAGCGAGGTAACAGACCGTCATTGTTGCAAAAATCAGTATGTTTATAACAAAAATTGGCTGTGTGCATATTATTTTATGGATTGAAACTATACCAACTTTTAATAACTAATATTCTAATTTTGTCGTGTTTTAGAAAATAGATTTGACAAAAATATTAAATAGTGGATTTTCTTTCTAATTTTAAATTAATTTCATATTAAAAATTTTAATTGACAATTGAAATATAAAAAAACAATACCGGAAACTTTAAAACTTAGTCTATTATCATGCCAATTAATGTAAACAATCGTTATTTTATTCAAAAAACATGGATATAAGAAATATGTTTAAAAATGTTTTTAAAAATAAATGTTTTAAATATAGTTTTTTTTTAAACATAGTTGTTTTATTATTTTATGATTTTTGAGTAATACCATTTAGATTTAGAAGAGAGAAAAAAGAGGAATAAGTGAAATATAAGCAACGCGACGGAAGAAAGAGACATTACTGATTTTTGATATTGTGATTTCTAGAAATCGGTTGAATGTATAATTGTTCCCTAGGTGGTATTTATCATACTAATAAATTCTTAAAATTCTGTTCTAAAAAATAGTAGAATATTTTCTCCGTTTATGCGACGCCGCCGTGCGTCGTATGGGCCGATGAAGCATCTGTCTACCATCTTAAGGGAGTTTCTATACTAATTTAATAAAATAATTTTTATTTTACTTTGTAGAGAAATTCAAATTAGTGGTATAAATTAATTTTTCAAAATTTCAGAAAGCTGAACTTGTTAGTTATTTAGATATCAAATATTTTATTTACATGGGCTCATATGGAAATCAATGAATTTTCATGATTTTTTGGTTTTTATCGCCATATTAAACGTAGAAGTAATAAACAAATGTTAGTGAAACATTACAACGATACAGCTTAGTTGTCCAAAAAAGTACTGTTAGACTTTTAAAACAATGCACTTACTCGTTTAAGTGAAATAATTGATAGGATAAAAAAGTTCACAATAATCGAAGCAGTACAGCACGTAAGTGTGATAAATGTGTGCTAATGATAAATATGAATTTCGAATTGTTGTATTTAGTTATCTAAGGGTGATATAATAGTGAAGAATGTTTATTCTTAATTAAAAAAAAATTATTTTAGTAATAAAGGTAGTACTTTAGAGGCAAATTTTTTCTCATATTCACTATCATTAACTTTAAATCAACAAAATAGTTATTTGAGTTTTTTTTAATTTGAGTCCCTGTGCCACTTATTATGCCGGGCCTGAGCAGAGAAACTCCCTTACAGAGAAAATTTGCGGCAAAAAGAACTAGAAGAGGATTCGCCGTCGATATGGAAATCTCGGCAATCACCGCATGCATTCAAATTGTGTTCAATGCGTTACTTGAGTATGGACGTGAAGTCATCTCGACATCGAATATTAACGCAGAACTATTTCATATATTGGTGACTCAGAAATCGAGTTTTCCTAGGCGTTGTCACCGCGCGAATATAAGATTCGATCCAAATAACAGTTAATGGATACTAAACGCATACGGGCGGCATATAATTTGAGTTAAATATAAGTGATATACGAACGGCATATAGACATGTATGAGAAGTGATTTAAATAAACTTTTATTAAAAAACGAAATCACGATGTATAAATTAAACCTTATACATCCGCAACAATTATTTTACATTACATTACGTCATACATATCGTACATGTACGTATTTACATTCTTAATTAAAAAATTGCAAATAAAAATCAGAAAACTTAAAGTATAAAAGTACATAATGTTATTGTGTATTATTACATCCCTATGCTTTAAAAAAATTTCGTACGTACCATTTGGCTAACGTGAGCGGTAGGAACAAGTTCGGCTTCCTGTGGTAATAATAAATGTCTGTACGATCCCCAGATTTTATTAGACCGTAATACATTAATAGTCAGGTCTTTTTCCAATTGTTGTAAATAGAAGGGGTCTTGAAGAGAAAATTTAGCAGCTTCTTTATCTTGAATAAGTACACTCCTAACAAGTTCTCCACCTGGTTCTTTTCTCAAGCAGTTAACAAACCCCAATAGACCACACTCAAAGTCTCCCTCTCCAACAACTATGATTCTACTATTCTCCTCGAGTTTGCTTTCGTCGCTTACAAGGGATTTTAAATCATCTAACCAGTTAAAGTTATTATTACTAATATGAACAACAATTTGTTTCGTTACATAAACTTTCTTCTTCATAAGAACAACCTTTTCTTTATCAGTGCGCTTTTCAAGAATAACGTTTAATTCGTATTGTTGCTGATACATGCTATAGTCACACATGTCGCACTTTTCACGCGTCAACAGATAGCCACCTTCTTTTAGAAATGGCAAAAGTCGTTCTAAAGAAGTCTGTTGTTTAGACAAAAGATTGTATCCGGCAACTATTAAGACTTTATCGTTTACAGTTGGTTTGTTTATATCAGCGATTAAAATATTTTGTAATAAGTCTTTTGAACTGAAACGATTGGGCGATGTTAATAGAGTGACATTTGTTTGTATCAATGGTATATCCTCAAATGCTTCAATCAACAACGAAGACGTAAGGTATTCTGATGTAACATCGTCGACCTCTTCTAGCAACTCAATGGCTTTCACTTTAGTAATTTGATGCTTCCAGCACGAGTTGCGCGGATATTCGAATCGCCTCTTTTAAAGAAATTTCAAGGCTATCTTGATGAGCTATAAATATGTGGTGCTCGATAACGGCCTCTTGGGTTAATTTTCGTCGAGAAATCTGAGTAGCATTAAGGCCTTGTATCTCTATTCCACCTGCTATAATCGAATCTATCTCTCTGTATATTTGTACGGGTAATATAGTATCTAAAATGTATACGTATATGATATCATACAGATTTTTTACAACTTATTGTATGTTAAAAGCTATGTTTCTATTCTATTATAAAATAAAACAGCACTTACTAATTAACGTTTACGTTTTATCTATATCTGACGTACCTTTCACATAATCTGCATAACGTCTTAGCGTTGAAATATGAAGTTCAGGATTAATCACCACTTTTTGAATACTCGTAGGAACATACAAACCTCTAGTATCGTATCCGATAAGACGCATTTGTAGCATAGTATCCATAAACGTAACCCAATTTTTCCAAATGATATGTCCTTTATTACCTGAAACGGATGTACTCTTTAATCCACGAAACCAGCCGCTATACTGATAACCGCGGAGTTTCAATTCCTTGTAGATATCTCGAGCAGTCATTTCTTCTTCATCGTCAATCTCTGATAATATGTTTGTCGAAGTCATTTCTTGTTCTGGATTCGATGTATGGTACGCTACGCCTGTTACCACAACGCTATCACCTTCGGTTATTTCAAAATTCCCATCTAGAATATTTTTATGTTTGATATGTATGCATTTCCTACGATTATTTACTTTTATGTATTAATACTTTAAAATTACTTATCCATAAATACCTTTCTGTATCGTAATTTTTAATGTCACAGTATTATTTTTTGTCAAATGAGTAGCACGAATAAACTTTACATTTTGAAATATTATCGGTATTGTTGAAAACATTAATCCTTTTATCATGCCAATTGTTTGCCAAACAAGTACAAGATAACCTGTTGCGGGCAGTAAATTTCTTCCATCTATTACATGTCCGGCCATGTAATCGTAATCCATATCTTTAATTGAGATTTCAATGTACCTTTCTTTTTTCGTGTACTTTTCTATTGTATGGTCTACTATAAACCAATCTTCAGAATGTTTCCATCTAAAATTAAATTAAAAGTCTTGTTTATATATGCTATAAAATTATATATATACAAGGTGCTACAAAAGCATCGAATTTGCTTAGCATCATGCGATGGAGAATGAAAATCTAAGAAGAAATGTCTAATACTATTTTTCGATGCGGTAAATAGTTTTGCCTTAATTCATCATTGTAATAAATCAATAAGCGCGGAAGTACAAGAGAAAGTCAGTGACGGAGAATGCGTAAAGAAGACAAAGTAAGAAAAACTTCAATAGTAATTAAATTTATTTATTATAAAATGATAAAACATTATAACAAGTGCTTCTTATAATAAGTATTCAAAGTGTCCATTATTAGCTTCCAAACATTTAATTGCTCTATTTATAACACTTTCTTTTTTACTTTGTCTGATAGACAAATCTTTGTAAGACTTATAGCGGTAAAATTTTTTTCGGTAATCGGCAATTTTGGTAGTCGCCTAAAAAATTCTATCGATGATTATTAGCACTCGAAGCTGTAAGCTGCGGAATAAAAAATGTCTTTAGTTGAAGATACAAATTCGAAAATTTTCCAAGTCCCGTCAAAATGGAAATATTTTTCGGTAACCTACAGTTCTATTGAAAATTTTGGTAGCCTTCTAAAAAATTTTATCGATAATTATTAGCATTAGAAGCATTTTTTAATTTTTAATAACAAGGAGTTAACTTCACGCATTGTCCGTCACTGACTTTCTCTTGTACCTCCGCGCTTATTGACTTATTACAATAATGAATTAAGGCGAAACTATTTACCGCATTGAAAAATAGTATTAGACATTTCTTCTTAGATTTTCATTCTCTATTGCATGGTACTAAGCAAATCCGATGCTTTTGTAACACCCTGTATATATACATAACTGTAATATAACATGTACTTGATCGACGGAGAGATCATAGGAGTTCCTCGGCTAACTGGAAATTCCACTGATGGGTATAAATTGGCGATCTGTGGTTGTAAACCAAAATTGTAGAGCCTTCCAATTTCTTGTAAAAGCACTTCAATACTTTGTTCAGTGCGTCTTCTCAGTGCAATGTTTGTTACTTTCGGATGTAAAGATTTTTTCAAAATGTTTTGCAAAACACTGTCTGGTGCGATTTCGATAGTCACAGCATTACTTGAAATCAAATGAGTTGTTTGTTTAAACAAAACTGTATTTAATATACTACGCGTATGATAGTCCGCCGATGAGAAATTTGACTCTGAAGTGAACCATTCCGTGCAAGGTATTGAAGAACTGATCCATTTGAAACTCCGTTTTTTCGGCCGTGGTATTACATTGTTTAAATTTAACAGAAGCTGAGTTTTCACGGGTGCGAGATAAGAACTGTGATACGGTACGTTGCAGTAAATCTCTTTCACGTAAATATTATTAAGCTAATAATATAAAAATGTATAATTTATTATGTGTAGGTGAGATAATTTGAGAATTTAATATGTTAAAAGTTATTAAGTTAAATTAAATTTTCTATTTATTTACAAAATATAAGATTTAGTTCTACCTGTAATTTTTTAATAAATTTTTGTATGAATTCTGTGGGTCCACACACAACGTTACTGTTCTCACTATTGCGGCATATTATTTGAATATCTTTTAAACACAGATTTTTTAGGTCTTTGTAATTAAGATTGACAAGTGCCATAGAGCTACGGATTACTTTTTCTTTAACACATGCCAAACCAATAAAATATGCTGACAAAACAGTTTGTTCAATGGTGAGACATTTATCCGCATAGGCGCAACCGAGTTCACCAGCAGAATGACTAACCATGTAATCCAGAGTAATTCCTAAGGATGTCAATAGGTCTACTAAGCCAATCTACAAATATGTACGAATATGTTTAAATCAACAGTCAGACACTATATGACCTAATAATTAATTAATCATAAAACAATAAAATATAATTTAAATATATTGTTGCACTTTCCGCGACACTCCCGTACTTTCGGTCTCCTCGCGCGCTCATTTCTAACTTACGGTCGCACGCGAGAAATAACACTCACTGGTGATAAGAGGAAAGTATTTATTTATCTACTTTGAATACACAAGCTTGACAGTTCAAAAAACCGATATCAAAAACCCAAAACGTTTTCCAAGGCAACCGGGCGATCGATAATATTGATCTGCTGGACTAGCTGACTCGCGCGGCTGGGCATCATACCGAGCGACGCGTGCAACACAATATATTTATAAACAATATTTATCGTTATGAAATTAAAATATAATTTAACACACTACACTAACTTCACACTAATAAGATAATATTATAAGTAGAATAAAACCTTACAGAGTTTATATTTTTTGTTTATATTTATTCGAAAATAAATATAACATAATTAACATTTATTTATGCATGGTTTTGTAATTTAATATAATTTTTTACCTGAATAGCGACGATCCCAAGAAACGCATATAAACCATTTTCGCACACTTTTTCGTCTGTCGTTGTCAAAATGTTAGTAACATTTATTCCATATGGTTTTAAGATACCATCGCATATTTTTATTGTATTTGCAAAAACTTGAAATTTTAATAAGTTTTGTCCTAATTTGAATTTTAAAATTACATGTATTATTTTGTTATTTAATATTCTAATTAACGTATGTTATTGTAAATGACATATTAAATATATACCCATTGTTGGCCATTGAGAGCCTAAAGCAGAAAATATAAACCAAACAGGTTTTTTCATACTTCCAAAATTGTATATTTCATTTATTGGATCTTGTTGCACATCGTTAAATATAATAAATCCTCTCCATGGATGACCCTCTATACTGTCCGCATAGATATCGTGGAGTAAGCGAATGTATTCTACATCTTTTGAATGCTTGAGGACCTAAAATAAAAATTATGATGCAAAAGATAAAATACGATTTTTAATTCTTCAAAATAAGATTAATATTAATTTCAAAATATCTATACTAACGTCTTTAAAAAAAGACTTTACTGATGCTTCAGTACGCCCAGATAAAGTCACAAGTCTTGGCAAGTCATCATTCGGTGCTCCATTATTAATTTTCTGTTTGTGATTCCATTTTAACAATGTATGAACGTTAGCTCCTCCGAAACCAAAAGCACTTATACCTATGTAACCGTTTTTAAGTGGCATCGGTTTCTGGATGACACAAACGGTTCCATTCAATAAAGCATTTATATCATCCCGTGATGTTGTGAAATTAATATTTGGAGGAACAAAACCGCTTTCAAATGCTATTATTGCCTTTAAAATTAATAACAGTTTTTAATTAAAAATATGAATTAATTTATTAAGATTAGTTAGAAAAGAGATGAGGGTTATAAACCATCATTTTGTTTTATTTAAATGACTCAGTAAACATTTATGTGACATAATTCTTGTTGGTACAAGTTTACTTATAGAGTTGTTACTTATAGAGTTCTGCCAATAGTGTTATAAGCAAAAATTCGTCGGATATATGTACATAACAAACATAATTAACAATTTACTTAAGAGAGAAAAGAAGTGGGGGTTATGGAACCTGTAGGAAGATATGAAACATTACCAACAAATACTTTTTAAATTATTTTTATTTCTCCAAAAATGAGAAATTAGCGGAGCTCGCACCATTATTAAAGTCTCGATACCTTACATAGTATTATACAAAGAATAGAAACACGGACAAAATATTTCTCCCACTGCTAATCGTGGTTTACTGTAACAGTGGTTACTGCTATAACTAACAAATTTGCTCTTGTTACTAATGTTTTGATGTGGTAGTAAACTATGCATATCTGCCATAATTATTTTGTTTAGCTACACACAGTTAACTATCCCAGCTAATTGATATGTTTTATTCAGCACAAACATGTCGATATTTGTACGAAAATAAACGAATTAGTTATGCGAGCTAAACATTTAAGTATCACACACAACAAGCGTTTGTTTTGTCGACCAAAATGTGCGCGATGTGTACTGTAGCTAAATGTTTGTGTATTACAGTCATATACTTTCAGCTAACTAAAATTAATCTTGCAGCTAAAAGTAGCTTAAGTGTCCGTTTCTATATTACACCGCAAATTTAGCTACCATACCTGAATTTTAGCTATGATGGCTAACTCTTTTCCGTGAAAAAATTTAACAAAATCTTTGACTTTTGCGACTTTGTGTATTGTAGAAGTATTATAAAAGTATTTTAACAAACAATATTAGCTAAGTAAAGCAAAATATTAAAAAAAAAATTAAGTGCTAAGAGATGGAACTCAGACTCGTGACACATAAAACACATAAAACACATTACGAATTCAGCAACATGATTACTTATACATGCAATTTTTAAATAAATCTTTATATATCAATACAATAAAGTAACTAGTTAAACTGTTTTTATGTTTAATATACACCATTTTATGATTAATTATACACCATACAAAAATAATTTTTGTATGGTGTATAAATTTATGTGCAACATACGTGCAATATACAAATTATAATACATAAATATGTGAATGCATAAAATAAATATTACTTAAAAAATAGTAATAAGTAAAAATAAGAATTATTTGTTTTACCTTAGCAATCTGAGTGATGCCACTTGCTGGTTCAGTGTGACCAAGATTAGATTTTACGGAACCGATCATTAATGGAGTTTCTCTATTTTTACACAAAACGTTCTGAATTGCAGCAATTTCCTGAGGATCACCAACTTTGGTTCCAGTACCATGTGCTTCAATGTAATCCAAGAAAGATATCGGTATTCCGCACTCATTGTAAAATTCCGTTAGTAGATTAGTTTGGGCTATTTGCGATGGGTACGTTACTCCTTCTGCTTTGTATCCATCACTATTTAATTTAATATGCGGACATGTAGCATAAATCCTTTTTGCATTTTTTGCTTTTTGTAAGTATATCACTGCTACGGTTTCACTACGCGTGAAACCATTTGCAGCAGAATCAAAAGGTCTGCAATAACCATTAGGTGACAAAACACCTGTAAGATGAGAAATATATGAAAAAAGACGTGTTTTACTTTATATTGCATAAGCTGATGTATCAAAAGCATTATATAGTATGCTACTTGTTTTGTCCATTAAAAATATTATCGAACTTTGTCAAAAATTTTATTAGAATTTGCATTTACTTAGTATATATTGAAATTATTTAATTCGTGAAATCATATATTTTATAATAAATAGAGAAATACTTCTCTTTAATTCTTACTCGTAAGGTAGTCTTTATATATAATTAATAATAGTAACATATTTAAAAAAATACCAAGTTTGGTGAATAGTAGACTAATAATTGGACTAAAACACAGATTTGCAGTCCCAATTATCGCGTCTTCGCATACTCCTGACATAATATAATTATAACCAAGTGCCATGGCATAAAGGCTAGAACTGCATGCTGTATCAACTATATGTGATGGTCCTTTTAGATCCAAGTAGTATGAAATCATGTTCGCTGTTGTAGTTTTACTACATCCAATAACATTCAGACCACCGAACTAGTTATAAAATAACGCATTTAAGTACACAATAATAAGTTTAATCTTTTTTTTTAACTATATTTCTGTATTAATCACAACTTTTTTTCTCTACCTGTTCTTTCTTATATAGAAAATGTTTTTGTGCTTCAATAAAATATGTCCCTATAATTACAGCAGTATTTTTTCCTCGTAATTGCTTTGGATTGATTCCTGCATCGATAATTGCTTCGTAAGAATGTTCCATTAGCAATCTCGCTTCAGGTGAGAGTGTGTGAGTTTGATCGAAAGATAATTGGAAGAAATTTGTATCAAATTTTTTCACATTTGAAACTGTTCCTATACGGCTTGACATATCCGGAAGAAAATCTAATAAAATATGGAGACTCATAAAAATGTTATATTCTCGTTCATTTCTTTTACAATTTTAATTTAAATTATACATTGTGTATATATATATATATATATATATATATATATATATATATATATGTATATATGTATATGAGGCATTCTTTGTCAACCAAGCCACTCCATCTCTCCATTTCAGATTTTGTCAAAAGATATTCTGTAAGTGCTTAAATTGTAGGTACAAATGTAAAGTTTTAAACGTCGTTGAGCGATTTTTGAAATTTAAATTGGTGGATCCAATATTGCGGCTGCAATTGGCAAAACTCATAATTAATTCAATAACGTCGTTGATTGCAATGCGTAAAACTCCTTGTAGTAGCTTGAAAACGATTACTTAAAGGTTTTTGTGTCGCTGATTACAAATCCGATATTAGATTTGCAAAATTTTTAATGGCGGATCCAAGATGGTAGCCACATGCCCATTTTTACACTCTAAATTAATCAAAATTTATCAAAACAGTTAAAAAATGGTAACTTAAAGGTTTTTATGATCACTGATTACGAATCCAATTTCGAAATTTAATTGAAAAATTCAAAATGGCGAATTTTATATGGCTGGTCCGAAAATTAAATTATAGACTACGAAAAACATATCGTAACAGCTTGAAAACAATACATGCAACAGTCGTTAATTATGTATTTTTAGTTGAACTCTAAAACACTAAAATCTATATTAAGATACCCTGAAATGATTAAAAACTAATTATTGTTTTCAATGTTAGTATTTTACTCACAGTTATTACTGTGAATTTTAATGCATCTCGATTAGGCATCTGCAATTGTTCAAAACATGAATGAGTAAATTAAAATTACCTTCTAAAAAAGTCATATAAAATATAAAGGCTCAAACCAAGAGTTAAAACGTTGTAATTTGTTAAGTTATATTAAAATATAACTAGTGAGTCAACTACATCAAATTATTAAATTTTGTTCATTACTGATGACAGAAATTTTTACTTTGTTATTAAAAATATAATTTTTTTAAATAACCTTTTTAGGAAGTAATTTTAATTCACCAATTCAAGTTTTGAACAATTGCAGAGGCCTAATCAAGACGCATTGACATTCACAGAAATAACTACTGACATTGAAAACAATGATTAGTTTTAAATCGTTTCAGGGTACCTTAATATAAATTTTAATGTTTTAGAGTTTGCCTAAAAATACATAATCAACGACCGTAAAAATGTTGCATGTATCGTTTTCAAGCTGTTACATCTTTCGTAGTCTATAATTTCATTTTCGAACATCCAGGAGCCTTATAAAATTTGCCATTTTTAATTTTGCAATTTTGAAATTAGATTCATAATCGGTAACCCCAAAAACCTTTAAGTTTGTAAGAATTCTACAATTTCTTTTATTGAATAATTAATTCTGTCCGTCACAGGAAAGAATGAGCACGGAGATCTAGTAAGGCAGATACTCGCGGTTCAAGATAATAATAATTCGCATTTATTACTCGATATAATTCCGATAGTCCGGTCTTCGTTAACATACAAAAATATCCCGCTTCATATAACAGATTTTGGAGCATTCGACCATTATTCGCGTAGTTCTCGAGTCACTTATTAATTTCGGAATTCCACACCATAAAAAATCTCCGAGTTCCATAAAATTCGACGATCGGACTCTATACCTCGTCGGACGCCCTACTCGCGCGATGTCAATATTAATAAAAACCCAAATACTTATATAACGCTTATTATAGCCACCTATGTCCCCCGTTGGCTCCTTCACCTGTTCCTAGGCCGCGCCGTCGGACTCCGTTGTTCTCTTCCTTACTATAGGCAGCGCACGATTTACCATAGCAGACCTCGATCGGACTCCGGCCGGAGTTTCTCTCCTTCACTCTTTAGGGCAGGAGAGGATGGTTTAGTCGATTTCTCCCTGATAGTCCAAATATATTTCGAGAATGATCGGGACCTCGGCGCCAACCTCGAAAAAACGCTAAGTGCGAAAGGCCTCTTGCAGATGGAAGTCCGACGACCGCCCGGGAACGAAAGAGACCGATTCCTCGTCAGTACATTCGAACGTGCGGTTTTCAGAGCACTAGGCATGCGCGCTTTTCACGATCCTGACCCGTGGAACCGGGTAGCAAGGGAGATGAGCTGCTTCACCCCCTTCCCTAAGACTATGGCACGCGCTTCTGGAGTGACAGATAGACCCGGAATCGGCAGATTCTTACAAGTTATTATTTCTAAACTGTTTCGATAAATTTTGAATAATTTAGAGTGTAAAAGTGAGACACGTGGCTGCCATCTTAAATCCGCCATTAACAATTTTGCAAATCTAATATCGGATTCGTAATCAGTGACACAAAAACCTTTAAGTAATCGTTATCAAGCTGCTACAAGTTTTGCGCATTGCAATCAACGACGTTATTAAATTAATTATGTGTTTTATCAATTGCAGCCGCAATATTGGATCCGTCATTCTAAATTTCAACAATCGCTCAACGACGTTTGAAACTTTACATTTGTAACTATAATTTAAGCACTAACAAAATATTTTTTGACAAAATCTGAAATGAAAAAATGGGGTGGCCCAGTTGACAAAGAATGCCTTACATATATAGAAAATATTATGTGTATATATGGGAGATCAATATTATGGGACACAGTAATAAACGGACACAGACCAAACGGACACAGTAACAAACGGACACAGTGCAAAACGGACACAGACCAAATGCGCACAGACCAAATGGACATAGTAACAAACGGACACAGTAATAAACGGACACAATAACAAACGGACACAGACTAAATGCGCACGTACCAAATGCGCACGGATCAAATGTGCACGGACTAAATGCGCACGGACAAATGCGCACGGACCAAATGCGCACGGACCAAATGCACACGGATCAAATGCGCACGAACTTATCACATGGGTTACGACTTTACAGAGCACCCCTACCGACGAGGTGGGAGGATGGCGAAGCCCCTTCTTGCACCCTCCATGTGTGTGTGTGTGTGTGTGTGTGTGTGTGTGTGTGTGTGTGTGTGTGTGTGTGTGTGTGTATTATTATAGAAAAAAGTAGAACATTTTTCTATAATAATAAATTATATTATTTTTAAATTTCAAAAGGTTTATTTTAATTGTTCTACTTTTAGATATAATATGATATATGTAATATGAAATAATACGTATTATTTTTTTATTTATTATTAACATTATTAATTATTGGTATTTTTTTAAATGTTTGTTATAATATATTATTGTTTCTTTTTTGTTTTTTATCGTTTCGTTTTTTTATTTTTGTTTTTTTCTTTTTTGTTTTTTTTTCGTTTCTTTTTTGACCAAAAGAGGGATACAGCAATTGGTCTGAGTCAAGCGCTGTCTCTGACCTAGTTTACACCGAGCACTTGGTACGCGTATCAAATAGTAAATAACTAGTGAATGTGTTTAATCATTGGCTGAACAGCTTAAATTCACTACTTGATACGCGTATCAAGTGCTCGGTGTAAATTAAGGCTCTGTCTAACCAGTAGCATAATGGGCGCTAGACAGAGAAAGAAATTGACCCGGACCATGTCTCCTCTTTGTCTTTCTGCCGGACACTTTTCAAGAGCTTTTTACAAGACATGCGTAGTCCATGCTTTATGTCGATGATTTTTACAAAATTTGGATTAACCCACTATTGCAGCAAGCTCTT
This sequence comes from Monomorium pharaonis, assembly GCF_013373865.1. Classification (NCBI taxonomy): domain Eukaryota; kingdom Metazoa; phylum Arthropoda; class Insecta; order Hymenoptera; family Formicidae; genus Monomorium; species Monomorium pharaonis. Next base: position 8,289,946 of record NC_050472.1, on the reverse strand, counting down.
TAATTGAAATAGGCCCAAAAGAAATAATCAAACCATAATAGGGCCAAAATTTGGTTTATTTCGGACTTTCTATGAATGTCCGAAATTGTGACAAACGTATATCTCATGGACGTCCATTAAAGGACTTTCTATGAACGTACAAAGTTGTGCCAAACGTATATCCTATGGACGTCCATTGAATGTCCGACGGACCTTATTTGGACTCTTAATGGATGTCCGAATGTCCAGAAGCGGATATCCATTGGACATACAATGGATGTCCTTGTGCTATCTGGGGTATCTACCGCAATACAATATTTCTATACTAGAGAACGAAACAAAGCTAAGCACTAATGCAGTGCAACCGATTAAAAATTAAAAAACATTGTCCTACATTCCTCAAAGTTAGAGGACTTAAACAAAAAAATTATCGAAAAGGACAAAAAATTAAATGAACAACCAAATACAATTTTTCAGTCATCACACTTTACCTATCCAACGGCTACCAGCGGAACAGTTATTGTGATAATACTAGCAGTAATAATAATTGTTGTTGTAATAAAAAAGAAAAAACAAAATAGCCATGAGCGAGTCACTAGACATAGATGCGGAATATACAATTCTCAGATCTATTTTAAAGCGTAGCAGTAGCACGCGTTTTTAATTAAATATACAAAAACTTCGTACCTCCGTTTTTGTTTTTTCAACAGGGGAGGGATGTTGTGAGCGAAACACCCACAACCAATAAAATTATATTATAAAACATAGAATATAAAATATTAAAATTATTATATAGCTCGCCGAGGAAGGCTCGCTATCACAAGGTGTCAGGCGACATATGCCTCGTGCGCTGCCGGCCGGTCATCGCACTGGTCAACGCACTAACCACCTTGGGGAATTTAGCGAAGCTAGCTTAGCAACAATCATGCCACTGGAAATGCATACCTGCATTTTGGCAATTGTTGCTAAGCTCGCGAAATATTTCCCGCGCGCCGAATGCGCGCGGGAATGACCATATATGGTCATGCGCAAGGCCCGATGCCCCCACTAATAATCAAATCCGCGACACTATTTAAGCTGCTGCCGAATAGCGGCCAGCGGGATCAGTGATAAGCTATCAAGCCGATACGTACGGCCCGCGCGAGTAAAATACGCACGAGTTCGGGACTTAGCCGCAAGCAAACCCCGAGCAAGCGAAGAGACGACGCGCTAACTCCGAGTCACGCGCCGTATCTAATCAAGTGTAACCCGACGCGGCACCTTCGCCGACCGCCGCTATTGTACATTACAACAGAATAAACCTTTTTATTAAATTCACTTAAAATCAGCGAGTGAGTGATTTGAGGACCCTGCTAACAAAAGCTGCTTTTTTCCGCGAGTTCCTACTCCTTGGGCAGCAACGAATCCCTAAAGATCTTTTGTCGCACCGCAAGGTACGGCAAAAATCATTTGTTGTACCGCAAGGCGCAACAATATACTACTTTCTCATTAATACTCAACGTCGACATAGACCGGTATTCATAGACAGGTCTTATATATTTAAGATCGTCTTAAGAATGATGACTTAAGATGTCGTCAACCAATCACAGAGTCGTACTAGCATCTTACGACATTGTTTGAGACGATCTTGAAATAAGATTCGACTATGAATACCGGCCATAGACATCAAAATGGTATGCCCGGGCAAAAAGAAGCCTGAAAGTTAATATTACATTCAAAGGGTATTAACAATATAAAATTTGAAAAAAGAATTTAGTGTCGATATTACGTCTTGAAAACCGTTAAATTCGTCATTTTTTGCTTTTTTGAGACTATTTTTCTCAAAATTGTGACGTAATAACCAAATTTTGATGCCGGATTTGTATCCAGCAAGCAAAAATACGCCGAAAATGACTATTCGCATTTGAGTTATAAAATTAGTGTCGCATAATGTTATTAAGAAAATTGTTGAAACAACTAATATATTCAAAACTCGAAAAATCATTATAACGCTATAACTTTTTTATATATTAAAAAAAAAAAACTGTAAACTATTACAAAAATGTACAGGGTGTCAAAAAGTTATTGACATAGTGCTTGCATAAAGCAGATTAAACTGAATAAGAAAGTCCATTGCCATTTTGCAATTTTTGCAATAGGTAACAAGTAATTAATTAAAAACAAATTACTTTTAATATCTTGTTTATTTATTTGCAAAATTGTCCACTAAAATAGCAAATATATGAATGTTATTATTATAATAAAATAATAAGTAATGTTTGTTATTATTAAGATTTATATATAAAAAGAATGTATTTTTTTATGTTTGCAAAGCTATATATATTTCTAATTTCAAACTATAAGTAATTTTTAAATACAAAAAGTTTTTTTAATAGATATAAATTAATGTTTATGACGTATGGAAATAAATTATAGAAAATCATTGCTTATTAATTCACAAAGTGTAGAAATTTAATTTTAAGGGTTAATGGTAGAAATTCAAAAAGCATAAATTTTACTTATACATACATATGTGCGTGTGCGTGCGTGTGTGTGTGTGTGTGTGTGTGTGTGTGTGTGTGTGTGTGTGTACACTTAATACGTAACTTTATAGACAAAAAAGAATACAATTTTTTTATTTTTCTTACTTTTTGGCACACTTTATGAGAAAACGAGCAAAAGGTAACAAACGGATTTTGTTTTTGTGGAATAACTGCTCTGAGAAAAAAAATGAAAGAGAAATCCATTCAAAAGATAACAAATGGACATTACCGATTTCATTAATTGGAAAAAAACTGATAAAGACCAAAATAATCGACTAAAAGTATTTGATCAAAAAGTTTCGGTCGGATATTTTCTAATCAAAAGTTTCTGTTCAAATGTTTTTGATCGGTTATTTAGGCCTTTATCGGTTTTTTTCAATTAAAGAGTTCGGTAATGCACGTTTGTTACTTTTTAAATGGATTTTTTAATTTTTTTCTCAGTACAGTTATTCCGCAAAAACAAAAAGTCTATATTAAAAAAAAAATAATTTGTCTTAAATTGTAATATCGTCATTTTCTGCATTTACCGCATTAAGAATTAAGAACGTACGTGTTACGTGAAGAATCGAGTGCATAGATGAATAGCGTACAGATAGCTTATATGTATATAATTATTTCTCGAAAACTAATTTAAAAAATGATTTTTGCATTGCTTCTTTTAAAAAAGCTAAGGATAAAAAATTGTCCGTATATAATCATACATGTTCCGGAATATTTATAATTATACATGGACAATTTTTCATACTTAGCTTTTTTAAAAGAAGCAATGCGAATATTAATTTTTAAATTAGTTTCTATTTTTTCAGTATGACTATTATTTTTTTATATCAAACAGAAATTTTACAGAAGACAGGAAACTAATATAAACATACATGGACATATTTTATATATATAATATTAATATGTGTGTGTGTGTGTTTTTATATAAAACATTTTTTCCCGAATTAATATAATCTAATGTAAGAATCAAATTTAGCAGTCTAAAAATATAAGAATATTCTTTTTTCTTAATAGTTTCAGTTGTCAAGATTATAATTTAATCCGAAAAGTGTCATTTTAGCGGTTACTTTTTAAGGTTACTGAAGAACCTTAACTTAATAGGCTAAAATAGTCTTCGATTCGAATTCAGCGACTTCAAAAATATAAAGATGTTATGGTCTGCCGGAAACAACTTTTTTTATGTGCCTGTGTAAATAATCAAAAGTTGCACTACCTGTTTAAAAGATTGATAGAATCAGATAAGGAAAAATTCTGTCTAATTGAATCGTGTTTTGGTTCGTAAATATTAGATTGTTTAAATGAAATATATGATAGAGTTTCTATATTTCTGTATCGTATTATATCCTTTAAATATTTTATCTTATATACACAACGATTATATTAGAAAACGATTTAGATAGAAAACGATTATTTTTCTATTACATATTATTGATAGAAACGTGTAAGAAAAATCGCAAATTAATTTATATTGAATTTTATAGCTTTTAAGTCGTAATTTTTATATTTAGTAAGATAACTAGATAAGATCACATAGGAGTCACGTATATTAAAATAAAATTTTAGTTGCTTGATTTAGATAGATTAAAGAACGATAGAATTTTATAACTTTTCTATTATGCATGCATTCTTTCTAGCATGAAATCTAGTGTCCGATAGAAATTATAGATTTAGATAAAATTATATTAAATTTCTATATTTTTATATGTTTCTATCAATTTCTATCGAACTTTTTGAGCAGGGTAAGTATCTACAAGGGTAATGTAAAATTATAATAAAATTACAAATAATAAAATTATTACCTTTTTTCCAACGATCATGATTTTCATTAACAAGGTCAACTTTATTAAACAGATTCTCTCGTAACTGATTCATATTGTCCGAATCTGGAAATCTGCCAGCAATACCAGAAATAACGATCTTTTCATCGGAGTTAATATCGTTCCACGATGTACATACTTTTTTATCATCCATGGTTTTAATTATTGTTTTATATATATATATATACGCATAAAACTCTCTTTTTTTCTAGATCAAAACAATAATTACTTAAACAGATTCTCTCGTAACTGATTCATATTGTCCGAATCTGGAAATCTGCCAGCAATACCAGAAATAACGATCTTTTCATCGGAGTTAATATCGTTCCACGATGTACATACTTTTTTATCATCCATGGTTTTAATTATTGTTTTATATATATATATATATATATATATATATATATATATATACATATATACGCATAAAACTCTCTTTTTTTCTAGATCAAAACAATAATTAAAACCATGGATGATAAAAAAGTATGTACATCGTAGAACGATATTAACTCCGATGAAAAGATCGTTATTTCTGGTATTGCTGGCAGATTTCAGGATTCGGACAACATGAATCAGTTACGAGAGAATCTGTTTAAGTAAGTATATATATAAAGGAAGTATGTATATATATATATATATACTTTATTTAGATATATATGTATATATATATATATATATATATACTTCCTTTAAACTGTACCTAGTTTTGACACTTAATATCACTGTGATAGTGTTTAAGTCGTAAGCAAGAAACTTTAATGTCATTTTCTCAGGCTGCTATTTATATGAACAATAATCAAATGATTATTGTAATGTATGTTAATGTATTAATATAGGCAGTATAAGTTGTAGATTTTATAACCATTCTTATAAATATGTAACTTCCCACATAGCACCAAAAGTGGACTATTAATAGATTGTCAGTCAGCAAATAAGATCTAAAGTCGACTTCAAAGTCTGTCAACTTATTATATTCGATAAAAATCCGACAAATGTCTCGACTATATATAGTCTACTATAGTAGACTACTCAAATAGTACACGGACGTCTTTAGGACGTCCATGACGGACTTCGTGGATATCCTGAGAACGTCCTGATTTTTTCCTGGGACGTCCTTAGGACATTCTAAGGAATAGCAAACAAGCGCTTTTTAGTCCTCAGGACATTCTGAGGACAGTCCACTGGACATCCTGAGGATACCATAGGATTTCCTTAGAACATCTTCAGAAATAGCAAACAATGACCACTTTTTGTCAGATTTTTTAGATTTTTTTAAAAGATTTTTGATAAATGTATCGATTTTTTATAAGAATTGAAACGTTTTTCAGAAAAATTAAAAAAATAAAAAATAAATTATAATTAATTTAGAAAATTTTTAAATATTTCTAAGTATTTTTAAGAGTTTTTGAGAATTGTAAAAACTTTAACAAAAAATTAAAAGTTCAACTTATTTCTACGATAATTTTGTAAGAGAAAGAAGATATACATATGTTTCAGCCAAGCGACAGTCGTATCTATTAAAGAATTAAAGCATGTTTAATCTCTGTACCCGAGAAAACGCTCACCCATCCAAGTGTCAACCATCGCCGATGTTGCTTGACTTCGAAAACCATACGCATCCTAAAGGCCATCACACAATGCCAGGCAACAGGCAATAGGAATAGGAAATAAAGAAAGAGAGAAAGAGAAATGAAGATCCTTTCTCTCTTACTTTCTTTCATTATTTCTGTTCCTATAATTGCATGTTGCCTGTCATTGTGTTTAGGCCCTTCGTGATGATCCATGAGTACTTCTTGTTTATGCATACATATTTGTTATAGATTGTTACAATAAATGTTGTCAGAAAGATGAAACATATATAGTTAACTTATATTGTGTAACTTTATAATCTATTTACAAAATTCGGATAAAAAACTGTGAATTTACGGAACTGCAATGAATTTCTTTTTTATTTCTCTTGAATATTTTGATATCATAGTTTACCTATTAAAATTTTTTGCTGCAATTTAAGTCGGTAGCACTGCCAACAAACTTTGATTTTTGACTATCACGTGTTTTGTTAATGTTTTGACACTGCAGTGACCTTATATAGACTATTCTCCTGTGACAGTGTAGTATCGTGAGCCGAGAGCATCGCAGCGCAAAACTTAAATTCTTTGTTGTGTAATACACTGTAAAAAGTACGAAGTAAAAAAACAAAGTACACAAAAACAAAACACGCGATAGTCAAAAATCATAGTTTGTTGGCAGTGCTACCAACTTAAATTGAAGCGAAAAAATTTAGCAGGCAAATTAAAGCCTTTTTCAATCGGCTTCGGAGTTAAAGCTATTTTCAACCGGCTTCTGAGTTAACGCCTTTTTCAATCGGCTTCCGAGTTAACGCCCTTTTCAAACGGCTTTTGAGGTAACGCCCTTTTATTCGAAAGCGACAATATATGAAATCTCGTTAATAGTGTACACGAATGACTCTACATTATCGATCCCAATCAAGTTTAAGAGGTAATTCAGCATCTCTTATGTAAGTGTATAAAAATAGTGATAGTGATAAAAGATTATAAAGTTTTAAACTTATCTTATCATTAGTCTTTTGTTTAAATTAAAATATATATTTTGTTAATGTTGCAAGGAAAAGGAACAGGCAACAAAATCAAATATTTAAAATATTGTCTAAATTTATTTAATTGAATTGATAAACATATCGCATTCAGGGGCGGTTTACAAAAATTATCGCCCTAGGCCTGATGAAATTAGCGCCCCCCCCCCCCTCTATATAATGATTAAAAAAATATAAGACAAATTTCATACTTTGTATATTAAATAGAAAATTTAATATACATATAAAAAGTAATATAATAAAACCACACATATATACATACTAAATGTGTATACTACCTATATATATATACATACTATATATTAAACATAATATTATATATGTGTGTGTGCGTGTGTATTATATATTAACAATTTATTGCACAGGTCTAAATTGGTCGCTTTCTTGCTTTTAAACTTGCAAATTTGTCGATAATTGTATTAGTCTCTGCCATGTCAATGAGTTCTGCATTCGCAGATAAAAAGGCGAGACTAGAGAGACGGCTCTGACCCATCGTATTTCGTAGATAATTTTTTATCCTTTTTAATGTGGAAAATGAACGTTCCCCGGTAGCGTTACTCGAAAAAAGAGTAAGATACATTCTAAGAACGATATCCATGTTTGGAAACGTCGCGACAATACTCTTCTCACGAATAATCATTAAAAATTTTCGAGCATTGATATCATCTTCCGTCAATTCCATTTCCCGGATAAAATTCCGAAAGTGCAAACATTCTTCTCCAAAATCTTTGCCGAGATCGGTGGAGTATGTCGCCTGTAACTCTTCACACTTAGTGATTATTTCTGCATCCGTGAGTAACGGCAAACGACTGAGAAAGCCAAAGCGAGCATTAACTCTTTTGTATGCCATACTTCTCTTTTCTAATTCGCCTGCTAATCGATCGAGTATGACGAGAAACGTATTTATACGCATATTTTGTTTTCCATCTAATATCGCATCATTGTCGTTAACCTCGTCGAATTGAACAGTCCTTCTTCTGCGTCGCCGATTTTCACGCGCGTATTCGTTGCATTGGGATATCTCTTTCGCTCTTGTTTCGTAATGATCGAAACGATCACGCAAACAGACAATATAAGCTTGGAGTGCATCATACAGCTGTACGACTGTTGTCAAATCGATATTTACGCGTTGCAGACTTTTATTTGTTTTTTCAAAACGCTCCAAAATGTCGCTCCACATAACGACCATTATAGCAGTCTCGAGCGATCCAAAATTTTGCGACAATCCCTCGGCTTCGGCTTTTGTGGATGGCTTTTCGGAAGCATCTTCTACTATATCGTCAAGCGCATCTCGCAAACTTTCCCACGACTTCACAAGTGCTCGACACGCTTCTGCTCTAGCTGACCATCGTGTGTTAGACAGACTTTTTGGAAGTAGCATTTCGGGCTGATTTTCGACTTTTGATTTTACTTTTGCCCACCTGGATGTAGATGCACTTAGAAATGTATATATATGTTGCAGGAACATAAAAAATTTTGTTGCCTCCAAACAACACTCAGCAGCTGCTTGGCCCACTAAATTTAGTGAATGCGCCGCGCACGGGACGTAAATTGCCAAAGGATTACGTTCAATGATTTTGGCTTGTACTCCACCGTAACAGCCCGACATATTGCTCGCGTTATCATAAGATTGTCCACGACAATCCATAATATCAATACCTTTATCCAACAATATTTGCATGATCGCTTGCTCTATATTTGTCGCGCTGTGACTTTCAATAGGTATAAACTGCATGAAACGTTCAATGGGTTCTCCTTTCTCGCATACGTACCGGATAATAAATGTTAACTGATCTGAATGTGAAATATCAGGTGTCGAATCTACGCTTATTGCATAATATTGAGACGCCTTCACTTCCGAGATTAAGTTATTAAGAAGATCATCGTAAATCATCGCAATAAATTCTTCGCAAATATCTTTGGAAAAATAAGATACGTTTCCTTTTCCTGGATTTCCGAGTCGATCGATGTGATTTTGGAGAAACGGATCATTTCGAGCCATCAGTTCAAGAATGCCCATATAATTGCCATTACTGACCGATCCAAATTTCTCGTCTGTTCCTCGAAAGGCCAAGCCACGAGATGCAAGAAACTTTATCGCGATTATAATGCGAGTCAGCACTTGTCGCCAGTAATTACATTCTTGCATGTATTGGATATGTAACTTGCTGTCAATCTTTCCCAAGACGTTTTCTCGCATCACAAACTTTCGTGTATTTTCCTGATCAAAACTTTTTTCGTGTTCCGCTATTCGCGCATCATTCTTCCAGTCGTTAAAACCTTCTGTAAATGCGTTTACTGATGTCGAAAATAGTTTGCAAGGTATGCAAAATATGAAACCTTTTGAGAAGGAATATGACATCCATTCTCGTCGATGCATTTTACCATTTGGTGTTTTTTGAAAAAACATTTGCGCTGTACAATATTTTGATTTTGATCCGTACATACGTTTCGAAGTCGCGAAAGTAATCGTTCTCGGATCTTGTTGCTTCGACGGATTTCGCAAAATGAAATCGATCATTTCTGAATTCCGTATTGGCCAAAGACCAGGATCAGAAAAATCTTTATAATCCGAGACAGAATCGGTAGAGTTCATGACTACGATCTCATTGTCACGATTTGCTACAGAAGCTGCTGTATTCGTGACTTCGTCAGCTTGTTTCTCCTCTTCTTTATTTTCGATAATACATTGTACATGGGAATGCGATAATTGCTGAAATCAGGAGAATGAGGAAATAGGAATTGCAGAAGTGCGGTAATACAGGAGATATATTTAATTATTGGGTCGATATTTACCTCGTCTGAATGTTCAATTGCAACAGAACTCGATGCTTGCGTTGTTGTTTCGTGATGTACGAAAAAATTTTCAATTCGTGGTATTTTCTTAGCAATAAGTAATTCCTTTTCTTGTTTTTGTTTTGTTAATTTTCGGCGCTGGGCGCCACTCAGCTTGTTAACACTCATTTATATTTATATTTTATTAATAGAGTGTATTAACAATTGCATGTACAAAAGTAACACAGTGTACAAAATAATAAGTGACTAAAAAGTTGAATATCGCGGGAGATAGTTGTATGTGCAGTAGCGTACGAGAAGCAACGTAAGTTCGGATGACAAGACGTGTCACAGCGCGCACAAGATCGGTAAAAATAGTGGGAGGAGGCGGGCGCGCACTTGCGCATCTCGCCGGCGCCCCCTCCGGCCGCGGCGCCCTAGGCCTAGGCCTAGCAAGCCTAGTGTGTAAACCGCCCCTGATCGCATTATTTCTGTTATGTATTCTGGAATTAGTTTGATAAAATTGTCAGTTTTTGAACAGATATAATTGGGATTTGGTAAGTTTATGTATTTTTTAACTGAATCGAGTAAATAGCATATAAAATTTAATTATGTTAAATGTTAGATGAACAAAAAATTAACTTACAATCTATCTTACAAACTACAATTAACTTTTACAAACTATCAACATTAATTAAATCTAAATGTTAAAATAAAATTTTTATTATCTTTTAAAATTATTATTTACACAATTTTGCAAGCTTACTTACAATACATGAAATTAATCTTATACTCTAAATTTGTAAATGGATAAGAAACTCTTATAGTGAGTCTGAAAATTATCCGTAACGATGGTTATAATTTCACACAAAAATTTGTTACGGGATGAAAAAGAAGCATTATTACGCAATCATAAGTGAATCAATAATTAATTGGGATAAACGTTAATTTTTTTCTTTCTATGTATAACATAATTAATATTTCAATAAAAATTTGTGTTTTTTTAAATTAAATTTTATCACTTTACATAATATAAAGTAATGAATGACATGCTAATAGAATAAATGTCGACGCTTCGTGCACTCGGATAGCCGTCTCTCAAAGAAAAAGGAAAGCACGACGCATCGGTATTGGCGAGCGAGAGACGATATTAGTATCGAGTGCGAGTGAAACGGATATTGGGACACCATCGAGTCGGTATCACGTCTTCTCACTCATCTTAGCTCTATCCTTCTTCAACGTGCGACGTTGGTGAAGGATGCAACACCGGCGCGATCCCCACTTTTTTCGCTCCTCTCCCATCTCCTCGGCTCCTCCGCGCGCCCAGTAACACGTACGGCGCTTCGCGTGTGTGGGTGATCGCCGCGCGCTGAACGCCGCGGGACACCATTTCTGCCGGTGCGTGTACGCACGCACGCATAAGAGATTGAAATATTAAAAATTGCTTTTTTATAAACAAAGTTATATACTAAACACACACACACACACACACGCGCGCGCGCGCGCGCGCGCGCACATTTAGATGCACGCACAAAATAAAAAGAAAGAGAGTTAGTAAATTATTCGGTTTAGCGGCGCCAAGTTTTTGTAGTAAAATATTTATTTGTAATATACAAATAAGTATTTGTAAAAGTAGATGTTTTAATTTGTATGAACATCCATTTTCATAGTTGGCGCATTTTCTTCATATCATTACTTTTGTATGAAAATATATTTTTGAAAGGGTTTTTTGCGCCCGTATACTTGGCGCTTTTTTTACTCTTTTTAAAAAGGTAATTTTTGTGGGGTTTAATTGACGTCAAACGTTAGAATTTTTTTAAACAAAACAGGGTTTTAAGAATTTTTTGAGACTGTAAAACTTATTCTATCTTATTCTTAAAACCATAAGACATCGTTTAAGCAAAAAGTTGATTTTTTCAAAAATCTATTGTGGTATTACTCTTTAAGGCAGCGTTCCGATATTTCTTCCCAATATTAAAAATAAATAGTTCGTGTAACGTATGCATTAATACTTTAATACTGGCAATGAATATTAAAGCACAGACAAAAAATAAATTCAATTTTTATCATTTTTCTATTTATTTTTCTTGATATAGAAATCCATCATTTTATGACTCTGGATATCCCAAGAAAAAGTCTTTATAAAAGATCAAATTATATCGTCAAGATCAAAAATTATAGATCAAATTATAGATAAAATTATAGATCAAATCAGAACAGATCTAATTTTACAAATTGATTGATTAAAATAGATCTACTCTGATATGATATTAACTATAATTTGATCCTTAAGATAAAGATTTTTTCCCGGAATGTATTATATATACAATATACACATATATTATTTATAGCATCGTTATTTCATTAAATAAACAGTCTTTTTAATAAATATTTATTATATTTTAAACTTTATAAATATTTTAAACGTAAAGTTAAAATTGTTTACTTCGTTCTGTAGCGAATTCTGGTGCGGAATATAATTTTTATATTAGTTTGGTATTTTTGACTCATATAAACTAAAATATTGTTGCGCCGCACAAAGTAACGTTCTCGTATGTTGAGCGGACATGCTAAAGAAGAAAATCGAGAAGAGAAGAAACATCGTCGTGTTCTGACGTGTTGTTCTAAATCTGGAGCTATTAAGCTGAGAGGATGTATTTTTGAGAGTGACGAATTATGAGTTGATTATTGTCCTGTTTCCACATTAAAGTTCCTTTTACAGGGAATTATAATTAGCGCTTGCGAGTTCAGTTCTTAAACGAATAGAACGTAAGTTTTCGAAAAACAATATATAGGTAGTAACAATATGTAAAAATATGTAAAGCCTATTTTACAATATCCGCAAATGCAGATCGCAGGTCACGGATACAATAACCTATTAGAAGCGTCAATAATTATACTAACACTTTTGTTTGACGTATCTACGTTTGTGACCTATGATGTGCGTTTTGCGCTTAGTCTACATTAAATTTACATTTTGTTTTAATTAAACATTCTGCATGTCATTTTATTAATATTCAGCATTTTCTTAATTAAAAAATTTTTAATGTGTCAATGTTATTAAAAAATTAACATATTCTTACGGAAAATTCTTATATGTTCTTATTTGTGTAATTTAGGTATTCTTATTTTATATACTCTTTGTGATAAAAATCACATTTTAAAAATAATTTATTGTGTATCAAATTATTTTGTATCAAATCATCTATATAATTATCAAATTTAATTACGTGAAAAACTGAAAAGAAGCAAACATGGATTTTCTCATTATTTATTATACTAGAGTATAACTAATAACGTGATACGCATATGCTTTTCAATTTTACCTTTGAATAAAATAAGAAAAATTTTACATAAATTAATAATTAAAATTGTAGATATAGTGGGGTGTGGGTAAATGTGTATGTTATAAATAATATTTATTTAAACATAATATATATATACATACATACAAATTTTTATAATACAAAATTGTGTAAAACGTTTCAAATCTATAGCACTACTTGATTCTTGAAATTATTTAGACAATTAAATTAAAAACAAACATTATAAATTTACCAAAATGTTTGAGCTAATACTTTTCAAGTGGAAAGCGTTTAAAGATGTTCAATTTTTTCAAGTTTAGGTCTGTTACAGTAAAGATGTCTGTAGATGTTAAAGAAAATCAGTCAAATACTAACATAACTTTACGTATACGCAAAATTTTTTTTGTACCTTTTAATATAAAATAAAATTTGTATAAATTTTTATGCGTTTAATAATAAAAAAACTGTGTTATTTTATTAATATTAATAATTATTGCATTAATTTTTTAATTTAATTCTTACGTACAAAATGCTAATTTTGGTAAATAATTTCCTGATAATTAATTCTGTACTCTGTAAAATAAATAAAATAAAATAATACACAGTAGTTTGATAGTAATTGTATTTTCTAGAAAACAATGTGTGCCAAGAATAATTTTTATTGGTGATTTAGCGCTGACATTTAAATCTGTAAATTTTTAATAGTTATAGCAATATGTTATATATAGTTAATGTTATCAAAAATTATTTTATTTAAGTAAAAAGATGTACCTACAAAATATTTTTTGCAAAATATTTTTTGCAAAATATTTTTTGCATAATGTTGATCCATTCCGGTCTCTTCAACATAATTTAAATTTAAATTTTTTTCTTAAATAACTACCATATTGCTAATAATTTATAATAATTATTTTTATGTCAAAGTATAAATTTTTTAAATGGTGCGTTAGATTTGACCTTCTCTATCACGTTGGAGAGCCTGAGATAAACCACTTTTAATGTTAAAAAAGTTTTCTTTGTTATATAATATAGTTTAATAATTTAAATTAGTTATTTAAAAAATGCTCAAATGGTACAATTATAAAAATTGCTAACAAAATCGGATTATTTTTTAATTATAAGTATTTAATAAATTATTTATATTGAACAACCTACCTGAAATTTGGAATTCATACACTTATTGCAATTGATTCTCATTAAATCATGGATTTTGTGGGTCATCGAAATATGAACTTATTTTTTATAAATATTATTTCTGAACTTTATAGAGGCAGTGTACGTTGTCGATATTAAAATTCTATAGTGCTTACAACATATTCTGTGAATTTTCAAAACTAAAAAAAAAGATAATTAATAATTAAACCACAACTAAAGAATGAACACAACTAAAAATAAATAAAATACGTACTTTTTTCATTTCTCTTCTGTTTATTGCTACCTGACAAATAGAAATTAATTGGTGATATATGTATATAGTATTATATAAATATTATATATACAGGGTGAGTTTTAATGGCTGTCCCAACTTTTTACCATGAGAGATGGAATTACCAACTACATCTTAGTACACACATGTACGGCATTTGCACATGCATATGTTGTACATGTGTGTACTAAGATTGCAGTCGGTAATTCCATCTCTCATGGTAAAAAGTTGGGACAGCCATTAGAACTCACCCTGTGTATATATATATATATATATTATTGACAATCGGGTTTACTCTTTGTTTTGATTGGCTGTCGCAGAAGACGCTATGTCGACAAAACGTAAAAAGTTGGATTTGACTAATTTTTGCGTGTGCCTTGTGATCTGCGTAGCCTTTGTGATTGGAAATTTCTCACGTTGAGGCATGCGTTTTGCGTTTGCGTTCATCATTGTAGAATATATATATAGGCCCATATTTAAAATGCGCTTTCAATATGTCAATGCACTTTTCCATTATTTTATCTTTTTTTTGTTTATTAAATGTAAACGCTCTGAATACGGATTATAAAGTACAAAGCCATTATTTTATTAAGTCAATAATTTTTAAAAATTAATTTACACTTAAATTTTTGTATTCTAATAAATTTGTAAATATATGTAAATATATGTAAAGAATTATGTAAAAACGGAAAAGAATAATGGCATATTATTGAATATTTTAACATGTTTAAAGTTATTTAACAATTCTGCATGTCATTTTATAAATGTTTAACCTTTTCTTATTTACGAAACCTTTTTTAACGCAATACGTGTCAATGATAATGGAAAATTTATAAATTCTTTTCGTAAAGAAAATTACATTTTACTGATAATTTATTAATACATTATATGCCAAATCATCTACATATAATTAAACTCAATGACAAAATAGACTCATAGAAAAAAATTAAATATATGTTTTCTCATTACTTATTATGTGTATTAGACGTAAAAAAAATAAAATAATAAGAAAACATGCAACTTTTTTACCCACATAGGACGTAATATTACTGTAATACTACTGCAATATTAAGTACTATAAGTAGAAACGCGTTCTAAATACGGTCATAAAGTACAAAACTATTATTTTATTAAGTCAGTAATCCTTTTCAATTAATTTATACTTAAATGTCTGTATTCTAATAAAATAAATATATGTAAAGATACCGCTTACCTGCACGGCACCATCGAAGAAGAAGTATACATGGAAGTATCTGACGTTCTTACAAAGTGCTTACACAGGATCATCGAGGGAGACAACGAATGCAACGTAAGGGACCAGACCAAGAAGATGCTGAATCAAATTCAAGAAGGCGAGAAGGTCTGTCGCTTGCAGAGGGCTCTCTATAGTTTGAAGCAGGCCGGTCGTCAGTGGCACAAGAGAATTGACGGAATACTTCTTTTGGTGGGGTCTCACCCCTACCCATGCAGACCCATGCGTCTACCACTCAAAACGAGGGAGAGATCCATTAATAGTCCTGATCTATGTGACGACATTTTAGTATTCTATCGTAACCAAACAGATCTTAATATTTTTCGTAAAGGTCTGTTAGAGGAATTCAAGTTGAGGGATTTGGGAGCCGCGCGCTACTGTTTGGGCATTAAAGTAACCAGAGGAGAAAACCGGATCACTATTTCCCAATCTGGTTATAGTAGAAAGCTTCTCTCACGATTTCGAATGGAAGACTGTAATCCAGTCGAGACTCCCGCGAAACTGGGAGCGTCCCAGATGCGCACAGTAATAAATGGACACAGTAGGCTGAATGAAACGGACACAGTAACAAACGGACGCAGACCAAACGGACACAGTAATAAACGGACACAGTAACAAACGGACACAGTAACAAACGGACACAGTGCAAAACGGACACAGCAATAAACGGACACAGTAACAAACGGACACAGACCAAATGCGCACACTGCACATGCGCACGAACCAAATGCAATCCATGTACATTGCAAGCAGAGTAAAGTCCACATAGGTTAGCGACTTGGACGGGGTGGGTGCGGGAAGGGAGGCCGAAGGCCCCCCTTGCACCCCCCCCCCCGTGTGTGTGTGTGTGTGTGTGTATGTGCGTGCAATGCATTCACTGCATCACATAGGTTTGCGACTTTCCGTGTGTGCATTTGGTTCGTACGCATGTGCAGTGTGCGCATTTGGTCTGTGTCCGTTTGTTATTGTGTCCGTTTCACTCAGCCTGCTGTGTCCGTTTATTACTGTGCGCATCTGGGACTCACTCGCGGAACCAGGCGTAAAACTCGAACGGGGTACCGATGGGACAGGACGACCCATGGAGACCAAGCCCTACCAAGAACTCGTCGGAGCTCTTAATTACTTGGCGATCGCCACGAGACCGGACATTTCGCCTATCGTTAGCTGCCTAAGCCAATTCAATACATGTCACAATGAACAGCACTGGAGGACAGCAAAGCATCCTTCCCAGCAAACACAAAGTTACATGTAACGTGCTTGTTAGTTGTAATTTCCCACTCAATAATATAATTGCTATATAACACACGTGTTATATTACAATTACATTGTTGAGTGGGAAATTACAACTAACAGGTACGTTACATGTAACTTGGTGTTTGGTAGGTTAGATATCTTAAGGGGACTATCAACTACGGGATAACATACTACAAAGGAGCTGGAGCTCTGAAGGGATTCGTTGATGCCGACTGGGTTGGATGCCCAGTAGATCGTAAATCCTACATCGGATTCATGTTTAGCCTAAGCGGGGCTGCTATAAGTTGGGAATCCAGGAAGCAACGCACCGTGGCTCTCTCTTCCACCGAGGCGGAGTATATGGCTCTGACAGAAGCTGCTAGGGAGGCTATATACCTACAAGAACTTTTATCAGAACTCAAACTTTCTGACTCCACAAAGATCCAAGTAATGGTTGACAACCGCGGAGCACAACTCCTGGCAACGAATCATGTGTTTCACGCAAGATCGAAACATATTGACATCATTTCATAAGAGAAGTTTTTCATAGCGGCAAATTAGAAAACATCTTTCTTCAGAGAAAATGCCCCCAGACTTTCTCACAAAGGGATTATCCAAGGTCGAACACTACAGATGTCTGGCCCTCGTCGGAGTCAAGCCAGATCATCTTGACACTACACTCGAGGAGGAGTGTTAGTATTCTACCTTACCGTCCGCGCCTTATACGAGTGTAGCGCCCTACCTATTCTTATACCTACCGAACACGCTCGCTCGTCGCTCTCGCGCGCGTTCACAATATTTCGTTCCGTTTGTCTGGTGTAAAAGGAGTTCTAACTCACAATAAAGAGTGTTTTACCTACAAGGTCATCGTTATTTACATAACCCAGTATAACAATAAACGTTACACAAATGTTTACTAAAACAGTCTTTTCAAATGAAAAACTAATAAGAAAAAATATTTACAAAATATTAAATAAACGTTTAAAAAATGTTTACTGAAATTATTTTTTAAAGTAAATAATTAATAAAAAATAAATATTTATAAAACATTAAAGAAACGTTAAAAAAAAATTTAGGAAAATCATTTTCTTAAATAATTAATAAAAAATAAATATTGAAAAAATATTATATCAAGAGACATGGTAGTGTCTCGCGCCAAGTGAACGTGCAGCGCGAGACCACCGTACATTTATGCGTCTGTGGTGTCTAGTATATTAAAAGAAAGAGAGGAAGAAACACTGTATTTGAAGGAAAAGGAGAATAGAAGAAGAACAGATAAAAGAAAAAAAAAGTTGGTAAGGAGAGAGAAAGAAAGAAAAAATTTAATAGTTAAGAAAAATTAAGAAGGAAAAGTAAGAAGAATAAAATAAAGTAAGTCACATATATACACACATAAATAAATTATAAATTAATGTATGTTAAAAAGAGTGTTATTCTCAAATTGAAAGAAAGGGAGAGAAAGAGAGAGAGAGAAAAAGAAAAAAAAAGAATAGCATTGTAATAATATTTACGTACATATGTATGTATGTATGTATGTGTATAAATTTAAGTATGTATGTGTGTACATATATATATATATATATATATATATATATATATATATATATATAAAAGAAAATGTGTGTGTGTGTGTGTATGTAATGGTGATTTGATGAAATATATAATAAAAATTTTTATAATTCTTGGTAAAAATTGTAAATTTTAAATTATTTATATTGTACAAACTTTTATTAAATTTATTGTCATTTTTAGTTAACATCCATATGGGGGCGTCTGATGTATCAACAGCGTCAAATTTCAAGAACTCTTTGATAATTAATCTAGTACTATAATCAAAGAACAGAATTAGTCGACTCGGTGTCGTTGGTTGGTAACAAACAATATGAAAATATTAAATGTATTTGGACTTCTCGCTATCCTTTGTGCTAATTTTGATAAATTTTGTACGTAAGACAATCGACTAAATTAAAATAGAACGATTCACGCTGTTATGTTTAAAAAGGTCAATGACTTTGTAACTACATTGTTTTTATTTGTTTAAAATAATGTAGTATAATTAAATTGTCATAAAAATTATTTTAGTACAAAGTAATTTTTAACTAAAATTAATTAATTTATCGATGTTGTATTCGATCTATTAATTACAAAACAGTGTAAATATCTCATTATATAAATATTTTTATAGACGTTATCGCTAATACAAAACGTACAGATGTAGTGATACGAGAATGTAAGCTTTTAGAAAATAATTCGCCAGTAATGCGCCTTAAAAAACATCTTTTTTGCAAATATGATTTTACTGTTAATCCAAATTATCCCAATACGACCAATATCACTTTGAGGTTAATACCAAGTTTAATAGATATGGTAAGTTATAAAGAAAAGTATATTGTATAAATTATCCGAGTATGGAATAGAAAATTATATTAAGTCAATTGTGTCATTCTTTAAAACTTTTTATAAATTGTAGTTTTATTTCTTGCATAAAATATATTAACAAAACAAAAGCTTTGCTATTGTTATTTAAGACACGAATTTTTATAGGAAACTTATTTTTTGCTTAATCTTTGCAATTTAATAATA
Source organism: Monomorium pharaonis (assembly GCF_013373865.1). Lineage (NCBI taxonomy): Eukaryota > Metazoa > Arthropoda > Insecta > Hymenoptera > Formicidae > Monomorium > Monomorium pharaonis. The sequence continues at coordinate 8,270,440 of NC_050472.1, read as the reverse complement.
TATTGCGACTTGTAAAAAATTAAAAAATTTTATTTATAGGATGAAAACAATGCTAAACTAATACTGCACAGCTTGGTAGTATTTGTAAGTGTATAAAGTTTTCGTCATTAGTCATTAGACTCCATTTTTAATGTAATACAATGTAAAATATTTATTTTGGACAGTCTTGGATGGATACGCAACTTACTTGGACACCGAGCGATTACGAAGAAATCAATTTTATTAAAATAAAATACTGGCAGATCTGGACACCGGATCTGATTGTTAATAATTCGTAAGTAGACTTTTTTTACAATTAATAAAAATTAATCCAACTCTTTATTTTAAAATAATTAATTATGTTTTACTTTTATTCCATTTTTTAAATACAAAGTTGGGAAATTTGTGTTAACATATATTGCATGTCTAAACAGTCTATTTAAATTTTTATATTAATTCAACGTAAGATAAATACGTTAAAAGTAATATAAATATTATTTAAAACATTAATAGAAAGAAAGTGACATTTTGACACAACTTAGAAACAGAATGTGGAAACATATTCCTTTAGTAAAATTAAAATTTATAATTTAAAACTTTATTGTATTTTTTGTATTATTTTATGTTATTTGTCTGTTTATTCATAAATTGCGTTATTTTAACATAAAATTTAAAAAACGTAATTACACTATGTTAAATTAATACTTTAATATGTTAAAAATTTGACATATTAAAGTATTAATTTAACATAGTGTAATTACGTTAAATTAAATTAAAAAATTTAACAAGATCTGCTTTTAATATAAAAAGCTAAAAGCTAAAAGCTAAAAGCTAAAAAAATGTACTAGATGTTTTTGTGTACTTAATCAAAAAACGTAAATGAAAGTTTTTATGTCATGTAGCTCTTTTAAATTTTTTATTTATTCCTTTAATTTTTAGCGCCGATATGTCGTATGAGGGACATGTGATATCTTGGAAGGGATGCATACTCTTTAACTCGGGCGAAGTTTTGTGTGTTCCCATGGCAAAATTTATTTCCAAATGCAATCCCGATTATACCTATTGGCCCTATGATAAACATAAATGTAGCATTACGTTTATTTCATGGAACTTCATGGGAGATAAAACCGATTTGGTGACAAGCGGAGTATGTGTTTCGAAAATTATTTAATTCTTAATATCTATTTTTATTCAATCAGTTATTACAGTAATTGTTAAATCACCTCTTCTGCAAATGTTTTCTCTATACGCGAGTATTCATTTAATAAAATTATTTAAAAGCTACGTGTTGTGTAAAAATCAAGTTAGCGCCTCTAGAATTAATGAGCAATTTTATAACCGCGTATTTAGTATTTGATATCTTTTTTTAATGCTGGCTGAATAAAAAGATTATTATATTTTATATTAAAAAATTGGAATATTTTGAATGCGTTTGGGGAGATGCTATTAGCGTTATCAACATCAGTCTACCTTTATTGCTCATTAAAACCAGAACACGGATAGACTGATACCGATAGCGCTAATAGCGTCTTCTTAAACGTATCTAATGTCGTATTTATTTGTACATTAGGCGCCAATATTTTTTTTAATAAAATGATCAATCTTCTTTCCAATTTAGGTTAATATGACCGATTTTATGGATAATGTAATATGGGATTTCAAATATTTAAATTATATAAAAGAAAGTAAAAAATATATGTGCTGTCCGAATGATACGTTCTCAAGGATCACTTATAACTTTTTGTTGACGCGCCATGGCAAACATCACTTGGTTATTATTACACTAGCTATCGGTAAGTAATTATTCGCAAAAGTAATAGTGCAGGGAATATGTTATAATAAGCATAATACATTTCTCTTTCCAGTTTCGATACTACTCACTTCAACTGTGCTTTGCCTCGATTTAAACTCTGTTGAACGAATAGCAGTGGCGAGCGTGAATTTTATTTATCATTTGTTATGCACGTACTTTCTGCACTGGAATCTGCCATATAACGGTGTTAATCCTCCTAATATAAGTAAGTAACTGAACCATGAAGAACATGATCATAAAAGAACATAACATTCAATGAATAAAATTTTTATTATTTTTTAAATTATAATTTTACGATGTTTTTTTAATTAATAACATTAACTGAATTATGGGGTAAACTCGGGTATGATAGCCGTAGTTTTTTTAATCCAAAAACATACTTTTATTTTTATTACTTTTTAATAGCGTTTGGTATGTTGCTTTATTGAAGTTTAAAGCATATATTACTACCGACATTAAATAAAAAATACTTAATAAAATTTTACATTATTAAAATATTGAAACATAAATATTGGCTGTTTTTCACAACTTTTAGAGAAAAGATAACCGTAATATTATAGGAGTTGGTTATACATATTTTGTGTATTTAACAGTTACAAAATAATAAAAAGATTAATTTTACACATTTACTTCTACTGCCACATATTGTCACATATTTAATTTAATTTTTTATAATAAATGTTTATATAAGTTTAGGATCTATTTAACTCATTGTCAGTACTAAAAAATACATCTATGATATATCAAATTTAAAATATTAAATGTACAACTTAATTTTCATCTCTTTTTATAAAATACATAAACACTTAGCTCGAAAAAAGTCATGGGCCATCTTATTCAAACTGTGAGAGAAAGATAGTCATATTTATTAAAAAATAGAATAGAAAATGAAAGATATGATCACACATTACAATTTACAAATCTTCGTTATGTCTAATGTTAATTATAACAGGTCAACTGTAATTTATTCGACGTTGCAGCAATTTTTAATAAACACATAAAAAATTTTGCAGGCAGTTAACAGTAAAAACATGGTATAATATTTATAATATAGTTATTTCTAATAATATACGCACATAAACTACAATAAGTATCTTAAAAAATAATTAAAAGAATATCTTATTTAGCAATTGGAGAAATTATAGCCATTGGCTATTTTCTCCATTTATTTTAATGTGAAAAATTTTTATTTTTTTTATTGTTAATTGCATAATTAATTACAATATAATAATATACTGCTGCATTAAATGTTAGAATACTATTACAAAGTAACAATAATTTAAAATATACTTCAATTTAATTTTTCTGAAAAAATTATAAGTTATATAAATAGATTATTTTAATTAGAATTAAAATTGTTTAGTACAATGTAATAAGCAAACCTACTAGCATTAAAATTAAATTCAAAAATATGTAGCTAATTAGATTATTAGATAACAAATTCAAAATTTGTATTTTACTTATATAATATATTTTATATTTAAATATTGCAGTGTTATTTTATCGTGCATCCATGGGGTTAGCTTCCTTCGCAATAATCCTGACGGCCTTTTTACGTAAACTGGAAAATATGAGCACAGAAGTACCAAATTGGATCTCGTTTATCACAACATTTGTTTTGAGCTATAAAGCTGGACGTTTTCTAATCTTCAAAAATGACAAATCCAAAATAGCAGACAAAGATACAGTAACTGAAGAAAGTTTGGATTTTCAAAAATCTGAAATAATTATGAAAAAATTGTCCTGGAAACATTTTGCCGCTATTATCGACTGGTTATCTTTTTTTTGCGTAATATTTACTTATATTATTAGCTTGATTATTCTAGTACCCGAGGATTAATGGCAATATTGATGCGCAGTCATTTAGATAAAATAGTTTAAATAAAAACAGTATGTTATATTTAATAATTATTACGTATTATTAAAGTATCAACATTTCATTCTGCAAAGCAGGCAATAAAATAATAATAGGATACCGCATGGTTACTCCTTTGTTTCCCAATGCGTTCTTTTCTACATCTCGGATTGCCTTGTGCAATAATCATTCACAAAAACACAATTAATTATAATCATGTGACACTTTTTAGTCAAGTTTTCAAATTTAAGTATCTCAAAAATGTCTCATCATGCATTTTATTTTAACTTATTTTTTCATATATACATATATATGTATACATATATCAGTAGAGCGACAAAATACATATAATCAACTGTAATAATTTCGCAATCCCGACGCATTTTATCATTCTTTCCTTACATTAATTTATAACAAATTCTAAAGAAAAATTTTCACCAGGAAAGAGTATCGACATGTATTAGAATAGACCGCTGGTTCTAAAATTTAATAGTTTATAACATTAAAAAAAAATTTTCCTAAATTTTTTAAATATAAATAGTTTTTAAAATTATAAGATAGGCGTAAGATAGAGCGAGGTAATTTCATCAGTTTTAACTTTACAACGATATAAAAATTGAAAATGTTTCACATATCCAGTTAAATTTTAGACACAACTAATTTATTATTATTGAATATACTATATAATCCAATGTAATAATATAATATATAGAGACCATAACATATAAATATAAATATAAATATTCTAATATTAAAATAATTGTTAAAATAGTAATGTATTTTTAGTTAGAAGAACTTTAACCACAGCAGCAAACAATTTTCCTTACAGTGAATATATTTCCAAAGTTATAGAGATAAATTTATAGTGTTTTGTAAAGTACAGATTCGAGAAGCGTCGAGCAGATAACGGAAAAAAATATTCCTTTGGTGCAACAGAATTCCCAATGAGAAATAATACATCGAATCGACATCGAAATCATCATTTCGATGTCGATTCGACGTCGAATTGATGTCGAATTCATTATCGTTTCTCGCTGGGTTGGTTCTGTTCCCTAGGAATCAGACAAAAATTCGGTTGCAGCAACAAAAATATTCTTGTGGACATTTCTGTCGCTAACACAATTGTTTTTGGTTATTTCAAATGACAGATTAATAACAGAAATTTTCGGTTCCTGCAATCAAAAGTATTTGTTAATGAAAACAGTATTTTAGTTAATGCAAATGAGATTTGTTATTGCAACCGAAATGAACTAATTGAAAATTCTGATTGCTATAGTCGTTATTTTTTCTGTGATAATTGAATCTTCTGTTGTGGTAAGCACATTAATAATAGAAATTTTCGATTTTTCCAATCGAAAGCATTTGTTAATGTGAACAACATTTTAGTTAATACAGATAAGCTTCATGTTATTTCAACTGAACTAAGCCAACTGAAAATTTCTAGTCGTTACAACTGACTTAATTTTTCCGTGATACAAATGCTTGGCTGGAGAGCAAGACGCGTGTTCCGTTTCTCGATTCTTCGCTCGAATTATAATGCTTAGAAAAAGTACAAAAGAATTATATAACAATGCTTTGGATTTGTAGTAGTGCTGCGTTGAGCTCTTTCATTATTTATTAAAGTGTATGTCTGTGTAAAGTAATAATGTGGCGTATCGCTCTAATTAAAAAACTTGAATTCGACCGCTAAAATCATTGTATTCCATTGAAAGTGCAAAATTGGAGTTTTGTGTTATCCCATCAAAAAACTGAAAAACCTAGTGGGTGCCAGCGAATTTTTGCCAATAAAAATGGAAGACGGTATTAATATATTTTCTTTGGGTACCGGCCATTTTACAACACGTGTTCGCGACTTTGATCGTCTCGCAGCTTTTTCTTCAAGTACTTTAGCAATTACGACTTTCAATCTCAGAAGTGGGATGTTACGTTATTGTTTTTCAGAATTCTTCATTAGAAAATAAGTACCAAAACTTATAAACTTTATCGATCCGAGTGGCACACATCAACAGGATGGAAGAACAGTGCAACAGGCACTTCCAGACGGTCTTCAATCCGACCGAGTCACGACGACGCACATGCAGTGATGAAAATCGACATTTCTCGCGTCAAAATTCTCTCGACAGCCCGCAAATAAACAAAACTGCTTGCATTTTTAAAAAAATACTCTTCAGATATTGTTTTGAGAACTACTGCAGAAAATGAGTATATGATAAAGGTAAAGGATTCCGTACTTTTTGTATGGAAAAATGAGTTTTATACGAATTGGCTCACTCTGGCAAAAGATAGCTGAAGGCATGCCAATTAAAAGTTGTCATGGGCAAGTCAATTTTATAAGTCATTTTCGACTCAACAGCACGCTGAAAATGACTTATAGGATTGACTTGGCAACAGAGCCATATTAACACCTTAAAACTATTTATATAATATAGTTCTGAAATACTAATAAATTATGACTACTGATTTAAATCTTGTTTTCAAATTTTTCTTGTCATTGATATCAGTAATAATAATAATAATAATAATGATAATTCTGTCTCATAATTTATAAAGACATTATATGTCTTAAAAATGATTTAAAGATGTTTTTAAATCATATGCTAAGATATACTGAAAATAAGTCGTCTCATGTTTCGGCTTTATATATCTTGTTATGATATTTTGCATATCGTGTTATTTAGGTTTTTATAATAAAATAGACATAAACAATAAAATATAAAAAATAATTCCACAAAATCGATTTTTGAATAACAAATATTGTTTAATATTTTGCAAGTTATAACGGATAAATTAATAAAATTGCAACGGAGTGAAATATTCCTAAAATTTTAAGTAAAAATATAGTTATTGGCAGAAAAAATTCAGAATTTATTAATTTATTATAAGTATTAATATTATAAAAATTATATAGTTTTTACTATAGTAGAGTTATAAATTATAATAGTAAATATTTTGAGTGAGTCCCAGATGCGCACAGATCGAAATGGACACCACCAATCAAATTCTATAAATTTATCCTAACTCTAACTCAGCAATCTGATTTGTGGTGTCCGTTTCGATCTGTGCGCAGATCGAACGCTTCCAATACTTTTATTTTTTTAATGTTAAATTAATACTTTTTATTTTACAAATTTTGTTGTTTAATACATAAACATATATTTTATATTAAAAGTATTAATTTTATAGTCAACTCATTCACCACTGGTTGTATCTAAATTTGATATTAATTCCAGTTTTGGACTAGATTCAATTTTTAAGATATTTTTGATTATATTATGAAAACATTAATTATTACAAAATTTGTTACAATATTATAATATTGTTACAAAATGTGAAACAATGTTATAAAAATTGCTATAATGTGGTAGAAAACATTTTATAATTTACCTTTGTTTTAAATGTTTAATTTTTTCAATCCAATTATTTATTAATTGTATAATAATATGTATACGTATGTTTATGTATTTATTTATATTTTATATATTTGTACATATTATTATATATACATTTCTACTTATAAAATATATTTGTTTTTGCATCATGCAATATTGTAATAACTTAAAAATCACAGACACTCATAAATGTCCATCTCGTCTTTGATTTCTTGTGCCACTATAATACTATGTGCTGAAGCGTTTGTTTCTTTACGCATAAGTTTGTCCTTTGCTCTGATAAGCCAATTTTCTATTACCTTATGTATTTCTGTTAGAGTTGTGTTCCCTTTTTTTATTACGACTTCTGTAAAAATAATGTTACGCACATGTTATTATTCATGTTACGTTACACACGTATTATTTATGTTAATAATTTTATTATTATTACTTACTTTCTATAACTCTACAGACTTTTAAAGTACTAAAATTATTTTTATTTGTTCTTTTGCCTTTAAGTGTGTATTTTGTACACAATTCAAGAGTAAAGAGTGTATTCATAATTTTGCGGGTCATTTCCGTTGGATTGGAACCACCAATTTCTTGTAGTATCTGGTGCTGAAAGCATTTCAAATTTGTAAATTTCATAAATTAATAATGCTCAAATAGTACTAAAATAAATTAATAGAGAAAGGCGTTATAAATAAAACACTTTTGTTTTTTAATTATACACCTTAAACAAAAACTAATTTAAAAAGTTCACAAATACAAACTAGAAAAATATTTCTTATTAAATTGTATATTATTCCTATAATTTTGTTTTATATTTTTATTAATAATTAGGAGTAGTAGAAATTTTATGTTTAAAACCGTATTACAAAGTAAATATAAAAAAAAGTTAAAAAACTACAAACATGTCAAATGATAATATTAAAAATAATACATTTCTTTTTTAAAGTATGCAATTTTCAAAGGAATATCGTGTAAATATAATTTTCTTTTTTAACAAATGTTTTTAGCAGATTTTATATAGAAAGACACGAATATAGAAACTATGGATTTTTACTTCATTACTTAAGCAAATTATATTTTTATTGATATTTATATAATGCAATATTTAGTTTCTGAAAAATAAGGGAGTATCAATTTAGAAGAATGTGCCGTTTCATGTTAATTCTTTCCTTTAATACATCAAAAAATGCAAGAACAATAGTAATTCGTGCCATTTAGTGTATGCCTCAATATTTTTTTCGCATATAATTTTATTTTGTAAAAGTTTGTCACATTGATATATTTTTTACATTGTTTTGTGATCTTACCAATTGATTTTCATTCCTTTTGTACAATAAGAAGCGTTCCATTTCTAATATTTGTTGCTCAGTGGCTAACGGCAACGTATTTAAAATGTTGAACTCTTCATTTGTTTCTAATTCTATTTCTTTTTTTCTGATTTGATGTAATTCTTCCTGTATTTCCGTCAAAATCTTAGTTTTCTTCCGATCCTCAGCAACTAATAAAGATATTTGATTTGATAGGTTCTTCAAAACTTGTATCAATTGATTTACATTTATTTCCTTCAAATCTGAATCTACAATATTTAAAAGTACAAATTATTATTGTACATCATTGTGTAATTAAAATACAATTTATATTGTATCAATAACTCACTAATGAAAAGATTTTCGTCCACTAATTCGTCACCCGCAATCGTTCCTATTTTACCTGTAAAATAAAATACCACAGTTTGAGGTAATAATAAAAGGTGTAAATGTATATATATATATATATATAAATACATAAATAATTTAAATACAAACCATCACACCACACACACACACACACACACACACACACACACACACACACACACACACACACACACACACACACACACACACACACACGGTGCACATTTTTACTTTTTAAAAAATAATTTAAATATAACGTCATTCTCCACGTGGTGCACATCGGGTCACTTTGATGGTGGTATGATTGAGTTAAACACGAATAAAATCAATGTACAATATCATATTGATACTCAAAATTTGATATTCAAAAAATACCATATTTATTTGCTAAAATACCCTAAAATGCAGTGCAAATTTCAAACTCGTGTGCAATCAACAAAAAACATCGTATCGACATGTTTTTTTTAATTGCTTAGAAAAGAATGAACTTTAAGAATCTGAATTAATATTAGCAAGATTTTAACGAGAAACTTGTGCAAAATGATAACAAACTTTTACTTTTTTCAATTAAAAAAAAACATGTTTGGTTTTCATGCAATACAAAAGGTTCACACTTAACGAATCAAACTTTCGCTTAGGGATTCGCAAAGTAGAGTTTTTGCCCTTCAATTTAAAAAAAGTACATGTAATTTGAATGATTTTTCGCAAAGTTGCATCACTTTGAATATTGCCTAAAAATCGGTCAAAAATTTTGTTTCGTTTTTTTTTGCGCCAGTGTATATAAAACTGTTTATTCTGCATTTTTTCAGATTACATTTTGATAAATAGTAATTGATATTGTGCGTACTTACTCAAAATTTCATCAGTTCGTTGCAGAAGAACGTTATCATCAACGTTATCATTAGAAATATCATTATCGGAAGACATACTCTCATCTACATTTTTATCTACATTTGTAGGAATCCGCAAGGGATCTGTAGGAATCGGAGACAACGCTTTCACGTTTTCTTTGTCTGACTGTAAGTATTAAAGTACATTGAGAGTTATTAGCAATATTAAACATTTTTATAATCATTATTATTTATGTTATATATTTATGATCGCTTTTTACAATTTAAATTGTTACTGAAAATGCTAACTGGAATACGCACGGTCGTAGAGTCCTTTGTTAGACTAAGATTCATTGATCTGAGAGAAAGCGTACTAACAATATATGATCTTTGTTCTTTTCGGGAGCGTCCTGATTGACCACGTCTCAATTAACCACAATTTTTCTAACTGGCGGTCCAACAGAAGAACTCTAAGCTGTAAATAGTTGTGGTTAATTGCAATGTGGTCAATCGGGGCGTTTCCGTTCTTTTCTATTGCGCACCTGTGATAGTGGTGGGAATACAGTTCCGTCAAGAGTAGTAGCTATAATAGAATTTATATATGTAATAGAATAACATTTTTGGTTCGATTTTAATAAATAAAGACAAAGATACTACTTGGGACCGTGATATTTTGTTAAATTGCGATACTAGCACATATGCACGTTCCAATTAGATTACATTTCAGTAACTTGTTCGTACATTGTATGTCTTGCATACACCTTGTCTCTAATATATTTACCTTTATTACGTCCAGTGTATTTTCTAAACAAAATTGTGCACGTTCAAAATTATTGCATTTTTTTTTCAATTTTGGTGGCCTTGGAATATCACTATCTTCACATAATGTGACATCGGAATCTACTTCTTTTGCATACTCTTTTCTTTTTGTTCTTTTAACATCTGTATCTTCGGACGGAGTATCAGAAAAGAAACACGCCTTTTTAAATTTGTTCCATGCTTTGGGAAAATCGTCTGTTGCATATATTACATTAAAAACATTAGTAAAAAACGACACGTTTCATAAATTATTGCTAAAAAATGTTTAATAAAATGTTATTAATATTTTCTAAACGTCTATTCTATTTATTGTAATTGAATTTTTATGCACTAATATTCAAGAAAAAAAATACTACAAGCTTGAAACTATTACATGTGTAATGTAAAATGTCTTAAAATATACATACCATAAGATTCCATGATGCGTTTTACTTGGTGGACTTCCCATAAGTCATTGTTTTGTGGTATTTCCTTGTTTTGAATAGCTTTTATTATTCTCATTTCAGTTTTGTATGATGGAAACAGTACAAATTTAAAAGAATTAGGTACAAACCATAATTTCGGTACAAGGTGTAAGCCTGTGTCAAAGAGACATATAACAAATTCCTTTACGTCTTTGGCCAATATATAATCTGCAAGGTAACATTTATATTAATATCTGACGAATATTCTTTGAGACATATGTGTAATATTTATAATTTTTTATTATATTATAAAATAAAGTATAATAATTAAAATATATAGTAAAATAGTTATTATAAAATAAAAAGCAAGTTTAAGTCATTGACAAAATAAATGTAATGTATTCTGTAGTGTAAAGGCAATAAGTACATGCAACAATGCATTTTTAAAAAAATGTTTCAAATAAAAGTAATAAAGTTTAAAAAAAACGGACTGTCGTATTAACAGTTTTCATTATTTTAATAAAAAGAAAATACAAAAGGTATAATAAATTTGAAATATTATTTAGAAATACTGTCCAGTAGCGAATGTGAAAATTTTAGATTTTAACATGAAAAAAAATTCGTCTAATTTTCAAATAATGATTTAGATACAAGGCGCCAAACTTTTTTTGAGGTCTACTGGACCTCATGGAATATTATAACAAGAAAGAAACTCTTTTTTAAAAAAATCAGATATATTTGAGTTTTGTAAAAATAGAAACCATCTTTGGGAGCTCTTTTCCTTCTGTTAAAAAAAGCAAAAGTTTAAAACAGTATTTTATCAGTTATTTTCTAAGTTAGATTGCATTATTTTAAATTGTAATTTAAAAAATATCAAAGTATACATGTTTAGGTTTAGGTTTAGGTTTAAGCTTAGGTTTAGGTTTAGGGTAGGTTAAGTTACAAACAAAAAAAAGACAAACAATAAATAGCAATGCATTGTACTTTTTCATAAATAATATAATTCTACTATATTTAATTGTATTATATTTATTTTTGATATTTAAAAAATGTTTAAATCTTTAATAAAAGTTATTAATTTACTGTATAGTGGCAAAACGTTTTCAGAGAATTTTTATTGCCCTATCTTTATAGTCTTTACTGATGATAAAATCATGTCAGTAGAGTAAAAAGTTCAAAAACAGTTCTTTTAAATTCAAAAAAGTGTTTATCCTGTATGTTTATTCTACATATAAAAATATATAGTGCTAGCTTAAAAAAATGCATTAAAATATGATGAAGAAATAGAAGTTTAATAAATAAAAAGAAATAGTAACTAGGACTGATGAAATATTAAACATAAAGATAAATATTAGATTGCCTACATTGATCAACAGCAGCTCATGATACTAATAATCTCTATGTGAATTTTTTTATTTATTTTTAGTTCATACAAACTGTGCGCTATAATTTTATCAATCTTGAAATACAGTCTTTATATTTAACATTTTATAGTCCTAGCTATTATTGTTGTTAATATTACGTTGTCTGAAAAAGATGCTCTCTTATACATATTATGTTATTACAGAAAACATATATATCTCAATGGTTGAAGTGATAAAACGGTTGCATGAAATATAGGGAATACTACAATGTGTAAAGAATTCTTGAGCTTTGAATCACTCATTTTGCAAACACGGTCGATCTCTTCTACGCACTTCTAATACGGGCTCTAACAAACAGGGGCTCGATTCTTGAATTCATTCGCAAGAGAAACGTATACGCAAATACTCGCTCTAACAGAAAGTTGTAAGTTTATTGGTTAATAGCCATACGATAGCCAATAAATTTCTAACTTTTCTGTAAGAACAGAATTTGCGAATACGTTTCTCTTGCGAATAAATTCAAGAATCGAGCCCCAGGCACCTAACCGGTACACTGAGTGTACATGAGGCCTGTGGGCTGTGGCACACGCTTTCCATAATATGTAACAGTAAGGTTATGACCAATCATACTCGATTTAACCAGTTACGGTTACAATCGTCCAATCCAATGTGTCGAAACCTTACTGTTACGTCTTACGGAAAGCGTGTGCCACAAACCTGACACAGGCTACGTTTCGTTTGACGCATGATCATGATGCGCAGAATATATTATTCATCCTTGTTTAATGTTAGACAAACAACTCGGGATGAACGATGCATCATGCGCATCATGCGTAAAACGGAACGCAGCTACGGTCAGTCTGTATCACGTGCACGTGCTCAGCCAATTAGGCTCCGACATGTAGATGCGTGAACGCTGACGTCGCGTTTATCCCAACCAATTACCAATGTAGTAGTTATTGCGCGCGCACAAATAGCAAGATGCTTACATGCGCATAACAGTTTATTCGTAGCAATATTCCTCTAATATTCTAAATATGTCTTATCATGTATTCTATAGGTGCGTTCCGTTTCACGCATGATACGCATGATGCATCGTTCATCTTTGTTGTTTGTCAAATGTTAAACAAGGATGAACAATGCATTATGCGCATCATGCATTGAAACGGAACGCAGCCTATATATGAATATTGTTGCGTCGAGTCACCGAAGAAACACCCGCACGCGCACACACACACACACACACACACACACACACACACACACACACACATACACACTCACACTCGTGCTGAAGGAAAACCAAACCGTTAAATGAATTTCAACGACTTTATTATCGAACAAGCCCAGAGTAAGCGCGTGACACGTCCTCCTCGGCAGGAGTCCGATGCTAAACTGTCATCTCATCTTATTTACAAACATTTCCCGGCAACCAGCCATTCAGTTCAGTTATTTATTACAAATCTCTCCCGGCAACCGGCTGATCGATAATATCGAGCGGTCCGTCAGCTGACTGGCGCTTCAGGGATGTATCGGGCGGCGCGCGGCGCGCAACAATATCTTTATCGTATGTACATATAATGTTCATACACTACTCCAAATATTTTAGGGGACATTTCTGTAATAATTCTGTGAATATTTTTCTCCTATTGCAGATACGGCAATTTTAGGATATAAATAAAATATTTCAGAAATATCTAAGGTTAGCTGGGAATGCATTACCTGTATCGACATCGAGTTGTAATCCGGTTATTCCTTTATTTAATAGTTCTTGTTTCATGAGTCGTGGCAGCAAATTTTTCATTGTTTGCTCTTCTTCAGGCACTGAATCCCATGCTGCAATTAAATTTCTGAACGCTGGCGGTAAACTGTGTAGAACTTTTGTTATTAGTGTGACTTCATCTTGTTTATGACCTAGGTCCTCTAGTTGTTTCGCCATTTCTTCAATTTTTGCAACATGTTGTGCAACGCTAGTATCGTCATCCATTTTATACTCGAAAAATTTTTGCAGTAATAAATGTTTCGACGTGGCATTCTTTAATTCGTACAGATACTCGAGTCGGTTCCACATTTCAGCAGAGGTTTTTAAGTTCATTACTTGACGTAACTGCGTCGATTCCAACGATAATCCAATGTAAAATCTCGCTTTTTTATCCAGCTTATCCCATTCTTCTGTGCTTTCAGACGTTGGCCTTTTTTGTACACCCTCTACTATTTCTAGTAGACCGTGATATTCAAGGAAGCCCATCATTTGAAATTTCCATACTGCGAAATCGTGTCCATTAAATTTGCTGACCGTTAAGTTGTCCATTTTTCTGTTGGATGCGAGAACAAAGAACCACAAGTAAATTTGCAGCTAAACTCAAATGCCACGATTAACACTAGCCACGCGTATATAATGGGCCCATAACCTGTTGGAGGTTATCACAGTAAAGTAGCTAAATGTGATATTTGAGACTGTATTCTTTTTATTAATACGTTGAGGAAGCAATGAGACGGTCTACACAATTTTTACCACCATGCCACCACATGCCATACTATCGCGCTCTCTGCTATAAGTCATGGGTTACATAGTAATTAAAGGAGAGTGACATCCTATGTATGTATGACACGCCATCTGTATCGTAGAGTAATGATGCAGCAAACCTTAGATATTCCCCTAATATTCTCAAAATATTCCTATTATTCTAAATATATATTCCATAGATATTCGTATTCTTTAAAGAATATTCATAGGATATTCATATATGTAATAAGACTATATTGCTAGTTAAGCTGAAAAGAGAGTGAAAACATATTACGGTGCTGCTACTTGGTGTACCTTGACAGTTTTGCGCACGCGCAAAAGTCGCTCTCGCTACAGCGCGCACCGCACGTTCCTACTAACATAGGGGAGACTTCCCAGTAATGTACACAGGCGACACTGTGTAACACATGGTCTGTTCTTTCTAGCTGCACTGTTGCACTGGTGCAATAAGTTAGGTCGGTATTCATAGTCGAATCTTATTTTAAGATCGTCTCAAGTAATGTCTTAAGATGCTAATACGGCTCTGTGATTGGTTGATGGCATCTTAAGACTGTACTTAAGATGATCTTAAATATAAGAATCGACTATGAATACCGGCCTTAGAATGAGAAAAAATATACTTGTCTTACTTTAACTTATTGCACCGGTGCAACAGTGCAGCTAGAAAGAACAGACCAACTGTGTACGAACTAGTGCTTTCCGACTACATCACAAGTCGATACAATCGTACACAGCTAAAAAGTTAAGTTCGACGGTGTTGTCACTCTACAAGTGCCAACATTTTTACATTTTTACATTTGGTATCACTTATTTTTCTGTAGATAGAAATATGTAATGATAGAAATTTCTAATTTCAGTTAAACGGTTAGATTATTCATATTAAATATTCCAGAAAAATATAATTTTTGAGTAATTATAATTCCGAAACGTTTTTATAAAATCTATTTGTTAATAAAAAATTAAAACTAAATTAATAAATAACATGATTTTGTTAAAGATTTGTTTCTAAATAAAGAAAGTTATTTAATGCATACTTTATTTAATTATTTATTACAACTACAAGTGTGTATAATACAATAATCAATATATTAATAAATTTACTATTAATTATTTTATTATCTTTTATACACGTGTTAATTATTAATATTAAATATTACATTCTATTACAATTAAAAATTTACATAAATTTAATAATTAATAATTATATAATTTTCTAATTACAGCAGTGAAAGGATTTATTTGCAAACACTACAGTGTATATTATTTTAGCTGCCATTATTTATCAAATGTTAAACAAATAAAATAATTTATTGTGAAGCACTATATATCTCTTATTCAATAAGACTTATTAGAAAATGCTCAACTTATTAAAAAAATTCTTTAAATATTAACTTACACCACAAATCTTTTGGTAATTACTGCTCTGCTCTTTGGCGGTAAAATAAAGCTAAACAGCGTTGCAGCTATGACTCGACATTGTGTAAGACCTGTGTGGCACACACTTTTCGTAAGACGTAACAGTAAGGTTTTGACCAATCACATACTCGATTTAGCCAGTTACGGTTACGGTCGCCCAATTCAAATAATGACAGAGAGATATCAGAAACGCGGTACTGAATTTAATGTTTAATATTATATGCATGTATATGTATATATATTTACATATATTTTATCAAATATATGTTATTTTTTTTAAGACTGACAAGGGAACCTCGCGAACTCGAAAATTCAGATTTTAATGAAACTTGGCATAAATGTAGAGGGGGTGAATACATGAATTTAGAAATTTTCAGTTGGTGCCCAAAAATAGTTTGAAGGGGTGAAACTACCCTTCAAAGCTGAGACATTTTTGCGGTTTCGCGATATATCTCGTAAACTAAACAAAATATTAAAAAATGTTTTATACAAAAGTTTTATAGCATAAATACCTTCATTTAACTACGTTATTAATTTTTCGGAAAAAAAAAGATTATAAAAAATTTTTTTTTAATAAATAGCGTAGTTAAATAAAGGTATTTATACTGTAAAACTTTTGTATGAAACTTTTTTTTATATTTTGTTTAATTTACGAGATATATCAAAAAACCGCAAAAATGTCTCAACTTTGAAGGGTGGTTTTACCCCTTTAAACTGTTTTTGGGCACCAACTAAAAATTTCTAAATTCATGTATTTACCCCCTCTACATTTATGCCAAGTTTTATTAAAATCTAAATTTTCGAGTTCGCGAGGTTCCCTTGTGAATAAATGTGTAATTATTATTTTTTATTATTATTTGTAAAAAACTAGAGAAAAACCTATAACATTTTTCCTTAACTACAACCTAAAAGTAAAATTATTCAAATTTCGTGAATTTAATAGGATTCAGGGGGTTTATTCTTGAAACGAGGACTCTAGATGTCGTATGCGATATTGTATGTGATAGCATACAATATCGCATACGACATCTAGAGTCCTCGTTTCAAGAATAGACCTTCTGGTAGGATTCACTATGCCGTTTTGTAGAAACAGCAAACCCAGAGTTGGCAACACTGGTACATAGTTTTTACTAGAGAGTCTGTAATTAGAGTGGTGACATGTGGGTACCACTTTTGATTGGTCCATCATATTTCATCCCGCAAATTTGCAAATCTGAATATTACATATCCTTACATATCTCATTACATATTATCCTTTTTCAGAAACAATTGTTACAATAATTCCACATGTAGCTATTTCGCATATGTAAAAATTAGTAAAAAACTCTAAAACTTTATGTTTAATTATAAAAACATGAGTTAACTGTACATGTTTCATCCTTTTGACAACAGTTATTGGAATAATCTATAACAAATATGTATGAATGAACATGAAGTACTCATGGATCATCACAAAGTGTTAGGTTGCGTACGATCTTTGAAGTCAAGCGACGTCGACGGTGGCTAACAGTTGGATGAGTGACCGTTTTTTCGGGCGTATAATTAAGTTAAACATATTCTAACAGGTACGACTGCGGGTTGGCTGAAACATGTAGTCTTCTCCCCTAAGTTATCGTAGAAATTAAGCGATGCTGGCCTGGTGAGATTACGTTGAATTTATCAAAATGATTGAATAATGCAAACAATTTTTTGCTTTTAAAACATTAAGCAAATGTTCAGTAAATATTAAAAAAAAATTTGTTTAAACGTTAAATAAATGTTTATTAAATAATAACAGAATTTATTTTTTAAAGTAAAATAAACATTTTTTTTTCATGAAAAAAAGGGGACTTATCCCATTATTTAAATGTTTTTTTAAATGTTTTAAAAAATGTTTCTCAAACATTAAAAAAAATATTTTTCAAACATTATTGTGCTCATTGGGGATGAGATGGAAATCCAAATGTTATTCACATGTATATGGATTTCCATGGATTTCCATTTCATTTTTTCAACGGGGATGAGTTAGTAATCACTTTTATATATAGAATATCCGTTGCCCTTTCTGAAATCAAATGTCGTCTCCTGTGATTCTTTACTCTTTGTCATATATTTTATGAATATCTTTACCGTTTGTACATATAATGTTCATACACTATTCCAAATAATTTAGGGGATATTTAATGATTCTGTAACTCTTATTGCAGATATACAGCAGTTTTGGGATATAAACGGAATATATATCTTAGGAATATCTAAGGTGGGGAGTATTTAGTGAGTAAATACAAATAAAATAAGAATAAGACAAAGGCAACAGAGTTAATAACTCAACAATTGTATGTTTTATGTCAAAATTTTATAAATTTATGCCAATTTTTTAATTTTATTATTTTGGAAATAATACTTTATGCAAAATAATTTTAATTAATTTTTTAAATTTACTTTTTTATAGAATTATCTCTTTTTTAATTGTAAAAACCGCCACCAGTTACAGAGAGAGAGGGAGAGAGAGAGAGAAAGAGAGAGAGAGAGAGAGAGAGAGAGAGAGAGAGAGAGAGAGAGAGAGAGAGAGAGAGAGAGAACGCTGTATATAATTAAAAAAAATTATTTAATTAATTCTAAAACTTATTATTTCGAAACATCTTATGAATCAGTGTGACAATTTATTTTAAGAAATTTAGAATAGCAAAATTCATATTTTTTACATTGTACAAATCTTTATTTGTACTCTAGTTGTCACTTTTAAAACCACGAGAGTATTTAGCGTATCAATAGCGTCAAATTTCATGAACTGTTTGATAATTAATCTAGTATTATATGAGAGAACGGAATTAGTCAATTCGGAGTCGTTGGTTCGTAACGATCAATATGAGAATAATACTAAACGTGTTCGGATTTTTCGGTATCTTTTGTATCAATTTTGATCAATTTTGTACGTAAGACAATCGATTGAATTGAAGCAGAAATATTTGTTAGATTTATATAAGAAATTCAATAATTTTGTAAAGCTACATTATCCATATTTTTATCTCTTTTAAACTATTTTGATATTACAAAATATCACCTTTAAAATTATTTAATATAAAGTAATTTTTGAAATAATGAGTAACAGTAAAATATTAATTTGTTAATGTATCATATTTTTTTTTACTTTATTACGATTAATTATTACAAATCAGTGTAAATGTCTCATTACATCATAACGTTTTTCTAGATGCTTTAAAATATATAGAGCATACAAATTTGAATGTGGTGATACGAAAATGTAAGAATTTGGAGAATTTATCACCAGTATTGCGTCTTAAAAAACATCTCTTTTGCAATTATGATTCTACTGTTCATCCAAATTATCCTAATACGACTAATGTTTCTTTGAACTTAACGCCGAAGTTAATAGATTTTGTAAGTTTATAGTAAAAAAGAAGGTTTAACGTATAAATTATTTGATTATAAAATGGAAAATTATATTGAGCTAATTATATTAATGTGTCGTTCTTCACATACAAGATTTATTAATTTTTTAAAATAATTTCAGTTTTATTTCTCTTAATATAAAATCTATTTTTTAACAAAATAAAAGTTTTACTTAAAGAGTCATACTACTATAACGATTCTTAAATAAAGGAATTTTTGAGTATTTTGTTTAGAAAAGTTAAACACAATATTTTTTTTAAAATGACATTATTTAATATCTTAAGATTGTTTCAAAATTTTTTCAAACATAGAGGGCGTATGTAAAGGAGTTGTACTACGTCTGCTAGGAATCCTAAAAAATTATCAATGGCTGTCGTGATTCCAGTTGTTGCAGCAGTCTGAATATAAAAACCGAAGATATTCTTATTTAATATGAATATGGTTATCGCAGACATTACTACAGAATAGTTTAAAAATGTTGAAAAAATGACGTTAAAACAAAAAGGTTTTTCTTTAAAAAAATTGTGAGTTTTTGGTTCGTAAATTCACATTTTACATAGATCGAAACTAGTAGGGACAAGAATAGACGCATCAAGTGAATCACGTATTTGCAAAATTTCAAGTGAATCGATCAATCCATTATGGAGTTATCATGGCAGTCAATTTGGAAAAAGAAATTTTGAGATAAACACATTTAAAGTTTCTAGTGTATATTGTTTTAGTGTATATAAAAAGTTATTTAACGTACAATTAATTAACTATTTCATACATCTTGTTCGTTTTTGTAGAACTCTTTTGAAATCGATTTCGCACTTCTATGAGCTGTCTAAGCTTTTAAAGATTCTAAATTATCTTCTTTTTCTTGCGTGTTTTCTACGGTTTATCATTGTGGTTGTCAGCAAAATCTTAGCCAAGCAATAACAATTTTCACCGCTTCACATATTTTCAAAACAGCACAGAATCTATCATTGAAAATGCCAGTAGCTAAGCAAGACGATATTTCAATTGTTTTCGATCCATAATACAAATGTTTGTCTACTTATGCGCAACAAAAAGACGCTTGATTTAAATGTCTATAGTATTATTGATTTCTCGAATTCGGCTAAATCCTTTGGGATTATGTTTTTAATTTATGCCAAATTTTAAGAAAATGTAAAAAATTTGATTTTTTTTAGCCTATCACAACAGCATGACTCTTTAAGACGCAAACTTTTATAGAAAACATACTTTTTGCTTAATGTTAATTTGATAGCTATTTAATAATAAATTGCGACATAAAAAATTAAATAATTTTATTTATAGGAAGGAGGCACTGCTAAATTGTCACTGCACAGCTGGCTGACAGTTGTAAGTATATAACTTTTTGCCAATAAAGCTACATTTTTGCTGTATAGTAAAGTATTTACATAATAAATTCGATACAATGCAGAGTATTTATTTCACAGGCTTGGACGGATCCGCAACTTACTTGGGCACCGAGTGATTATGACGAGATTACTTTTATTCAAATAAAAAGCTGGCAGATCTGGACGCCAGATATAACTGTCAACAATTCGTAAATAGACTTAATTCTTTTTAAGATCGGTGAAAGTTAATGCAATCCTTTTCTAAGATAAACTGTATTTTATTTATCCCATCCGTTTTCTTCGCGTAAACGAAAAGTAACATGATAAAAAATCTTTTATCATGCAGCTCTTTTAAATTTGTTATCCATTTTTTTGACATTTTTTTAGCGCTGATATGTCAGGTGACGAACATATAATACCTTCAACGGGGTGCTTACTCTTTAATTCGGGTTCTGTCTTTTGCATCCCCGCGGTGAAGCTTATTTCCAAATGCAATCCCGATTATACCTATTGGCCTTACGATGAACATAAATGTAGCGTTACATTTATTTCGTGGGTCCACAAAGGAGAAGAAGTTAATCTGGTGTTAGACGACGTATGCGTTCTAATCTAAAATTTAATTCTTTAATTATTTAATCTACTATTACAATAAAACTAATTTATCTATTTTTGCACGTCAATATTAATTTAATTTTTAAAAATTATTAAAAAGCTACACGTTGCTAAAATCAAATTAGGGGATTTAAAATTAATGAAAAGTATTTTTATAATTGCGTATGTAGTATTTAATTACCTTTTTTAATAATACAGGTCTGCGTGAGAAAGATTATTGTATTTTATATTAAAAAATTGGAATATTTAGTATAGTATTTATTTGTACTGGCGTAAATATTCTTTTTATAAAATAAGTAATCAACATCTTCTCTCGCAGATTACTATGAGCGAATATATGAATAATACGATATGGGACTTTCAATACATAAATTCGATGAGAGAAGTCAAAAAATATAAATGCTGCCCGAACGACACGTTCCCAAGGATTACTTATAACTTCTTGCTGACGCGCCATTATGGCAAACGTCACTTGGTTGTTATTACACTAGCTAGTGGTAAGTAAAAGTAGAAGCGTAGTAAATAAGTAATAACAAATATAATACAATTTTATTTCCAGTTTTGATACTACTCACTTTAACAGTACTTTGCCTCGACTTATACTCGATTGAACGAATAGCGGTGGCAAGCGTAAATTTTATTTGTCATTTGCTCTGTATATACATAGTCCAATGGAGTATACCATACAATGGCGTTAGTCCCCCTAATATAAGTAAGTAATAAAATCTTCAAGAATGGTCATAGAAAAATATATGTGGTTATAAAAAAATGTTATATATTATAATATTCAAAAAATTAATTTATTAATAATTTCTTTAATTTTATGTTCATGTTGCAGTGTTATTTTATCGTGAATCCTTGGCATTGGCTTCCTTTGCGATAATTCTGACAGCTTTGTTACGTAAACTGGAAGATATGAACACAGAGACACCAAATTGGATCTCGTTCATTACAAAATTTGTTTTGAGTAAAAAGATTGGACGGTTTTTGATTCTCAAAGACGACAAATCCAAGATGGCAAATAAAGATACAGTAACTGAAGAAAGCTCAGACATTCGAAAATCTGAAATAATTATAGAGGAATCATCTTGGAAACATCTTGCTGTTATTATCGACTGGTTATCTTTTTTCTGCGTGGTTATTACTTATGTCATTATTTTGATTAATCTAGTTCCTATGGGTTAATACACAGTAAAGAACATTTTGTACTTATGTTAACATTTTTGTGTATAAACAGTTTTGTGTTAAATTTCTAACATAGTTGTGTGTTAAGTTAATATATCATTGTTATGTTACTTTTATATGTTAAATTAATATTGTATCATCATTTTCTTTATAATATTATATTATTTTATCTATTTTCAAGAATTAAAATAACATAATTTATCTATACATTCATAAATTTCTACTGATACATTTTATGTGTTAAAGTAAACAGATAAATTTTGTTACTTTTCTCTTTATAACAATTATTATATATTAAATAAATATGTGTAAAACGTGACATGTAAAATATGTTAAATTTAATACAAAATTTTTTATTTTTTAGAGTGTATTAATGTGCAGTAACAAAGTTATAACCACAATAATCTGTAACATTACATAATACATTTAAAGAAAAGCAATATGTTATATTTAATATATAATTTCGAGAAATTAATCATTACGCATCATTAAAGTAATTAGCAAAGTTTAATTCTGCGAACCAGATGATAAAATAATAATAAAGTACTGTATTATTTTTTTGTTGTCCGATGCCTTCTAAATCTTCTCTTCTCAGATTTTCTCATGCAATATTCATTCACATAAATGCAGTTAATTATAATTACGTGGTATTTTACATGATATTTCCGATATTAATTGTACATGTAGATTTTGTATTATTAATAGTAAAATAAAATTGTATTTGGCAATTTACTGTTTCAATTTAATAAAATTGCGTAATGGTTTTTTCAAAAAAATTTAGAGAAAAATATTGCTAATAAATTAATTTTCATTTTTATCAAAATAAATTAAAATTGTAAAAACGCAATACGTGATAGAATTGAATTTAAGATCGATATTTATAATCAAATCTTATATTTAAGTATCGTTTACCTTAACTAATTATAAGAACCTTATTAACACCTTACTTGAGGCGATCTTGCAAGATCGTCATTTTATAAAATAAGAATCGAATACCAGTCTAAGATTTGACTTTTAAATCAATGTACAATTAATTATACGTGGTAGAATTAAACATTTACATTAATTTGTTTGATTCATTTTTCTTAATTTCTACATTTTAGAGAAATACACAAGTTATCGCAGGTATTTTGTAACACAAAAGTTATTTATTTAAAGAATCTTATAAATTAGAATGCAAATTTATTGCGAGAAATTTTAAGAGTTTTAATTGGTAGCTTAAATTAACCATATATTTTAAACCATATAAACTCTCTTTATTCAATTGATTGGCCTAACTTTCAAGTATTGATACTCTGGGGGCGTTCAATATATCAGCAGTTTCAGATTTCATGAGGCGTCTGATTGTTACGGTATGGTAACGAAGAGAATTAGTTCAACTAGAGCCGTTGGCTCGTTCCGATCAAGATGAGAATATTACAGGTGTTCGGATTTTTCATAATCTTCTGGCTTGGTCAATTTTGTATGTAAATTGTTCTTTATTTAAAAAAACAATTTTTACATATATTATTTAATTTAACAATTTAACAGTTAAACGTATGTTATCAATAATTTAAAAGTAACTTTTAGATCGTAAAAATTAAAAAAACACATTTTAACAAAAAACGATATTTATACATTAAAATAATTTATAAGTAAACAAATGTAATATTATATTAATTGAATGTTAATATAATTTCTATGTTTTTTAGCTTTTACTGTTGGAAGGGTAATGATAGAAGAAGATGATGTTATAACACGAGGATGCAAAGATTTAGAAAGTACGACACCACTGTTGCGTCTTAAAAAGTCTCTTTTCTGCGAATATGATTCTACCGTCCGTCCGAATCATCATAAAGTTGCTACCAACGTGACACTTAGACTAATGCCAAAAATGATGGAATTCGTAAGTTCATTATTTTATACCATATTATAAAGTAGTTACAATGCCGAACGTGTCACTTTAAGTATAATATTTCAAAACAGAGTAGCGTATTATTTTTAGAGTGGATTTTGTTATTCCAATTGTCATATTTATGACAGTGATTCTTGTTATTATTATTATTTTCTGACATAATACACGTAAAAAACATATTTTAATTAAAACATTAATTAAAATGTGTCTTATGTATAAAAAAATCAACTCATAGTACTTTATTTGACAATTTTTTAATAATATAACTATATTAAAATTATTTAATTTTATTTATAGGCAGGGGAGGGTGTACTGACACTTCATAGCTGGATGTCATATGTGAGTCTAGAATATTTTATTTATCATATCACATTGTTATTTTAATAAGATATTTAATTAACAGTCTTGGACAGATACATTTCTTACTTGGACACCGAGCGATTACGACACGATTACTTATATTCACGTGAAAGCCTATAGTATTTGGATACCCGATCTGTATGTCTATAACTCGTAAGTTAATTTTGTATCGTTATCATTAATCACGTTATGTATGCTAACTTCAATTATACGTGATATAAATGCAACTGGATACTTTACTTGATTTTTCAGTGGTGATATGGCGAGTAATGAATACGACACGATTTACAATACAGAATGTTTGCTCTTTAATACGGGTTCTGTCAATTGCGTGCTGCCTGTAAAATATCTTTCAAAATGTAATCCTGATTATACATATTGGCCTCACGACCAGCACAAATGTAACATTACAATAGGCTCATGGTCGCACACAGGAGAGGAGATCGATATCAGTCTAGATGAAAATGGAGTAAGTAAATTACTTAATTTATTATAAAATATTACAAAGATATTTTTCATATTTAGCTTTTTCCAAATATTTTTTAAAATAAAAATTATATGTTTTAAAATAAATTACTTAATGTACTTTAAGCTAATAGATATATTGGGAGATATATTACAAAATTAGTAAAATTTAATTTTAAAATTAAAATGTTTCTTTTTTTATCTCAATTTTAATTTAAGAGATATTTTTTGAAAAATCTTTTCTTCTTTATTTTTATTTCTCATTATATATGTAGATTTATGTCTGTATTATGTTTGTTAAGAAATTAAAATATCTAACTGCATTTATTTCCTAGATTGAAATGGACGGCTACGAGAATAATACCGCATGGGATTTCAAATTTATAAATGCAGAAAAAACCGTTAAGAAATATAAATGTTGTCCGAACGATACATTTCCAAGAGTCGATTATACATTTTTATTAACTCGGCATCACGACATAAATCATAGATCTTACATCACACCAGCTATCGGTAAGTAATTGGTTGCAAAAGCAAATAATAGTAAACTTAGATCTCAAATACCTTTTTTTTAGCTTTGATATTCCTCACTCTAACGGTGCTCTGGTTGGATTCAAGATCGGTTGAACGAGTAGCGATTGCGAGCGTCAATTTGATTTGTCATTTACTCTGCATGTTTGATTTGCATTGGCAATTGCCGTATAATGGCGTTAATCCTCCGAATATATGTAAGTATCAAAATCATATAGAAGGTCAACATCCTTCTGAAATAAAATCTTTTCATATCAGCATTTACAATGTAAACCATATTATTTACCTAACTGTAGCAAAATATATTATTTTTGTTGCGTAAAGCGTTATAAATCTTTTTATTTTGTTCTTTGTAGCTAATTTGAAGGTCAAAATTCTGATATCCATAATTAATATTCTGTGTCATTGATTACAAAGAAAGAATAAATCTAAAGAGTTTATAGTTTTTAAATTTCAATAACTTCAAGTTGTAACCGTAATATTAATTGGTATAGCTAAGACATTTTTACAAAAAGAAAAAAAGATAACATTAGAAAGATTAAAAAAAAAAACATTAATTAGAATCAAATATGACTAGAATTATATGTCTTGTATTTATCCTGCAGTGCTATTCTACCGCGACTCCTTGGCGTTGGCTACCTTTGCGTTAATTCTGACGGTCTTCTTACGCAAACTGCAAAACATGAGTATGGAAATGCCAAGTTGGATGTCTTCCACGACAACGTTTATCTTGAGCAATAGGGCTGGTCAATTCTTGATCTTGAACGACGAAGAATCCAAAATAGCAAGTGGAGATTCAGTGACTGAAAACAGTTCGGATCTTCCAAAGTCTGAAATAAAGATGAAAGAATCGTCCTGGAGACATTTCTCCGCTATTATTGAGTGGTTGTCATTTTTTTGTGTGATCATTACTTATATCATTATTTTAATCATTCTTTTACCTTCAGGGGCCATAAATTAATCCATTTGTACAGTTGAAATATTTTGCAATTAAAACATTTTCCATAATGTTTGAATCCTTTCAAACAGTCTGTATTACATTTTGTGAAAGATTGAAATAAATATTTGTGTAATATAAATGAATAAATAATTTACACTATTTTTAATTGATTGTTTATGTTATTTTTTAATAACCCTAATTAATATTTTCTAATTATTTCCATGTTAAAAACTTGTCAATACTCTCTTATGCGAGCAATTTATGTAATTTTCAATATTTAATATTACATTTGTAATTATGAAAATATTAATAAAATTGATATTGAAAGAGCTATTTAATAAATAAATAAATATTTAAATTGCTCTTAATAATTTATAAAAAAATTTTTAAATAATGTTATTAATATAAATATAAGTTAATTTTATAAATTTATTTTTCTGCAAAATTTGTTTTTACCTTTATTATTCTTATCTATTTGCTTAAAAACTTTTTGTTTGTCATAAATACTAAATATTATTATTACAATATATATCAATTTTATTGTTTTTAAAAATTACACATATTATATGTCATATGTAGCTTTAGGTTTAAAGTAGATAAAACAAATTTACGATATGAAGATAATTTTGTGTTTTTGTCCAGAAAATGTATTTAAAATTATTTCATTGTTGATAAGACCTCATTGTTGAGGGGGCGGTCTTTGAAGTCTGCAGTTTTACGTTTCACTGGGCGTATGATTATCGTTAGTTTTGTTCTCACAATCCATCACTAAGCGACTCAGTCATTGTAGGTTCATCATTTGTCGTTTATGGTTTAAATATTCAAAATGAACAGAAACGGTTTCTTCTTTGTCCTTCTTATTCTTCACATTATTTACATCAAAGTGATAGCGGAAAGCAGTTGTAACGAGAACAAATCACAAATGGTGCAATTAAAAAGGCATCTCCTGTGCGAATACAATTCTAATGTAAGACCAGTCAAAAATATTAAGAACATCACGCGTGTGAAATTCTTTCTGAACCCATATTTTTTTGAATATGTAAGTATTAACGAAGACTTTATTAAATTTTAAAAATTTAGAAACTTTTTCTGTATTTTATTACTAGCAAATTAATAGCTTTTTGTTTTGTTTTTCTATTTACTTATTCCTTGCATATTTATCTTTAAATAAGCTCCAAATATTTTATAAAATCACGCTTACAAAACAAAATTTGAAAAAGCAAATTTAAATTTATTTGTAATTTTTTTAGGAACAAGAAACTGAAATCTTCACGTTGCATGCGTGGGTGACAATGGTAAGTTCATAAAATTGTATATAAACAGTACATTCACAAATAAATTTAATTATCTATAAGTTTGTAAAAAAAAGTATACGTATATGTTTTATTAAAAATTTAATTTTTATGAATTGAAGATAACTTATTTTTAAATGTGCTTTTGTTTTATAATATAATTATTAATATCCTCTGAGAAAAGTATGTAGTTTTTTTCAAAATACGGTTATAACTTATTTTGGTGCCCACGATTAAGTAATCAAATTATTTGGAATACTCTTAACTCTAATTTTTCTACTTTTATTTTTTAAAATTAATCCTGTATTAAATAAAAATTGCCGTTAGCTATTCTATGATCTATTTCAAAAATTTTTAAGTTATAACTAGTCAAATTAGTTCTGTTGATATTTAGTTACTCAAACACAATTTTTACCAAAGTAAAGTATTAATCCAAATATTAAGTTCTCCAATTAAAAAAAACGGTCAAAACTTTTTCCACAGTAAAATTGCGAACAACTTAAATAATTTAATTACTTAATTGTGAGCTTCAAAGTAGGTTATAACCGTATTTTGGGAAAACTATTTTTTTCAGAGTTTTATTTACATAACGTTTGAGTTTAATATTTTATTTGAATAGAGATGGAATGATTCACATTTGACATGGGATCCTGCACAATACGATAACATCAAATGGATAACTGTATCACGCTATACTATTTGGATGCCTGATGTGTCGATACATAATGAGTAAGTTAAGTAATATCGGAGAAAATTAACATAAATCTGAAATCGGAAATATTTATAATTGATTATTATTTAATAAATAATCATAGAGTCATAAATAGAAGTGATTCATAAATCTCTTATTCGTTAATCTATATGTTATTTTTACAGGAATTTTTATAAGAATAATCTTCAACTATTCTTTGATTTAGATATATACATATATATATATATTATATATATATGTATATATATATATCAAAGTCAAGATTATTGGAGAGAGAACGCTGTTCCTTAGTATAAAGAAATATTATAATTACTATATCCGAGATTGCATGAAAATTATATGTCAACCTGATACACTAAAAGAACACAAAGAAAAAGTTTGGTAAATATTTAGTAAAATAAAATTGTTTCTTTGTTATATTGACTACATGTTTAATTGACATTTTATTTAATATTTTGTAGTTATTACCAAACTCTTTCTTCAATGCAGAAAAATTCTTTATTTTAATAATAATCAAGTTTGATGAATCTCATTTGATGGACTATTTGAGGTAATGATTTGAGATTAATCGACTATAGGGTCTTAAACAATTATTTATTGTTTACAGATTAGGAAATTGATAATAATATTCTTTTAACATAAAATAATAAAACAGAGATTTATAATGTTTGTAATTAATCCAAATAATTGTAATGGTTTATCAATATGAATGTAATTAATTATGCTTTTAATCAAAGATAAAAGATTATTTATGATTTTCACTTCCAGTTTAGAACTAAGATGAAAATATTTTGATATTTCCTAATTTTTACGTTTAAATTGTGGAATATTGGTTTAAATAAAATGTCTCAAATTATTCGTATATTTAGACGAATTGGAGAAAGCACATCGAGATATGAGCGTTCAAAGTGTTGGATCGTAAACCAGGGGATTGTTGATTCATTAACGGCATCAAAATATTCCTTATCTTGCATCTCAGATAACACGTGGTGGCCATTTAGTATCCTGAATTGCACTCTACAATTCGGATCGTGGTCACATTCCGGAGATGAGATCGACCTTGTTTCCAGTCAGAAAGATTTTCCGGTAAGATTTCTCCATTCTCGATCAACTAGATTTATTTTCATGTTTGTATAAATAGGTGATTCTTGTACAAAAGTAATGTGCATAAAGTAAATAAATTTTTTGTAATACTTTCATAAAATGTCTTCCTTAATTTGAAACTGCCAGTTGAAAAAATTTACAGTCACTGAAAAATATACAATCCAAGAATGTTGAGTGGGATTTAATGAAATTTTATATGACGAGATGGGAAAATAAATACAAATATAATTCGGGTTCGACCATTAAAATGCTTTCTTATCATTTTATTCTGAAGCATCATTGGAGCATTGCACACATTGCGTATGTATCGCCTACTATAGGTACGTATCATATATTTATTAATTTTCATTAATATTAAAGAACATTTTTTGCTCGTTTTTTAAAGCATGATAAAAATGTTGCAATCAAATTTTATATAAACAATTTCTTAATTATTTTAATTTAACATACATGCTAAGTAGATGATAATTTATTTTTTAACAAGAGCGAATAAATTTAATTTATCTGTTTCCTTTATTAGTTTTAATGCACTTCATATAATGTTTACAGTACTAATGGTGATGACTCTAATCACATTATGGCTAGAACCAAAATCCTTTGAACGTATGGTGATTGCTAATCTTAATTTTATTTGTCATTTATTATGTATCCAAGATGTGCATTGGGAAATGCCAAGGAGTGGCTTTAACACTCCTAAAATAAGTAAATATTTAAATATAATTTAATAAAATATAATTTAATATGATAACAAAGAAGAAACATCTTGTTATTTGTAATGTCATTCATCTTAAGTTTTTGATTTTAGATATTTTATATCTTAGCACAAATTTTTCAATATTAATTTATAATATTAATAGTTTCAAATGTACATTTAATTCATAAACTCTAATATATATGTATGTACATATATGTGTATACATATACACATATATATGTTCAGGTTTTTAATTCATTTTCTAATTTTGTTTGTACATAGAAAAAAAAGAGAAAGAAAAAATCTGATATACTTTTTATTTTAGTGTTCTTTTATGAGAGTTCTCTTGGTTTGGCAACGTTTGCTCTTATTCTCACCAGTGTCTTACGACATTTGCAAACATTGACTATCGAACCACCTGTGTGGATCTCAACCGGCACGACGTCCATTTTGCGCAGTCGAGTTGGACGGATTCTTCTAGTCAGTATTCTAGATCCGGTTGTGACATCCAAACTGGAAGTAGATGTGGACGACAATACCGATCTCGTGCAATCGGTTAGCGAAAGATCATCATGGAAATATATTATAGTACTTATAGGATGGTTAGCATTTCTAAGCACATTTTTCGCCTATGTTATACTACTGAGCATGTATTTACCTACATATTTTGCAACAACGTACTAATTTTTTATTACAAAATAGAATTTTTGTTACGTGTACGTTGAAAATGGTGTCTTTTGTGTCACTTTTCTGTGAGTAAAGTCGCGGAATTCAGCACTTTAATATTCTTGCACAGTTCTTATCCAGATGAATCGTGACGAAAAACTTTTCCGCACGTTTAATTATTTATTCGTCTTTACATCAGTATACACTGGCGTGTCATCTCGCGACACGCATTTAGTGATTCTCACAGATATTACCCAACACTACCGACACTTACCAATTACTGACAATGACGAAGTCTTCGGTTTGCCTTTGGCTCGTGCGTCCACGTGCTCCTTGTACTTGTGTACAAAAGGTCGACTTTACGCTCTCGTCACATAATGTACTATCTTTGTATAACATTGTTAAGAATATTTATCATAATATTATAGCGTTTAATGATTATACATATAATAACATAAGTATAAAACAAGTATATAACATAAAAATATACAATTACAAAAATGTAATATTAATTATATTATAATTCTTATGACAATACACTATAATATACTTTTTAAAACTTTTTAAACTTAATATAGAACAAAACGTTTTTTTTTAAATAATTTTTTCTAAGAAACTTACAATTCTCTAATATACGTTGAACTTCGTGTGGAGGCATACATTTATTCCAGTCAAGTATATCGCTAGGTACACATTTGAAAATGTTTTGATATGCTATAACAACAGACAGCCAAGATGTAAAAGTTTTATTTATTGTCATCACAAAGATCAATTTCCCAGGTTTTACCATTTTCGCACATTCCTGTACAGATTATTTGTAAAATATTTGATTTTATGCAATGTTTATAACAAATATTTTTTATATCTTTTGTTATAATTTTTATTATAATATTTTTAGAAATAGTTCTGGATCTGTTACATATTGCAAAACCTCACAAATTACAACAGCATCATATATTTTTCGCTCCTTTTGAACAAAATCTTCCATGGTTGTTTGAAGATAATTTACTCTTTCTGATATATTGGAATTTAATTTTACATGCTCTTTAGCAACATCTATTTATTCTGCTAATGGGTCTATTCCAATTACTTGTGCTCCTAGTTTAGCTAAACTTTCGATTAATATGTTTATCCCACAACCAATATCCGTAATCTTGATTCCTTTTAACGGAAAATTTGAATTCTGCATTCTAAATCCAGCGTTTGCTAATCCACCCTTTATAAATTTTACTCTGAGCGAATTATACAAACGAAGCAAATATACCGAATTGTTCTCGTCCCACCAAAAGTTTTTTCATTTAGAAAAAGCTTCAATTTTGTTGGGATTTATTGTTGATTTTGATCTAGTAATTTCGTTGACATATATGATATTTTTCAACATTTGAATTCAGTGCTAAAACATAGTTATACATATATAAAACATTGATCTTCTGAAAGTTTTAGATTAAGCCTACTCTTTATCTTTAAGATATGAGGGGTCAGAGTTCGTATTGTCCATGAACGTCCTTATCAACTGTTTTGACCCATTTCGCGAGATGCTAAAGTTTGTATGATTTCTCTACCTTTAGCCGCTTCGTGTGTGTGGGTGATCGCGCCGGACGTCGAGAGACAACCATTTCTGCCGGTGCGTGTACATTGTATGTATATGTATATGTATATTCCGTATATAAATTATTATATGTAATATGCACATATCATATACATTTGTATACACAAGTTGGGTTCGGAGAGCACGCTCTTTTGGCGCTGTGAGCGTGCTCTATCTTTCTTTGACATTCATTGAACAACGAGGATAGAATAATACTTTTAGCGCTAATAGCGTCTCCCCGAACCCAGCCACAGTCTCTCTATGGCGAGAAGTTATTACGCAAATCGCAATGAATATATTGTGGAATTTATTTCTCTCCGCCACATCAAGTGACTTTGCAGAATAGCGAATACTCAGAAAATTCGCAATTGTGTAAAATCTCAATACATTTATGCAAGCATATTAACACGTGCTTATGCGAATTTAGGCGCTTAAATAGTCGCTCCTGGTCGTCCAAATTTAATTGTCCGATGAAGACAAATTACGAATAAACTTATTAAATTAAATGCATCTTGAAATAATTGTTCCTACCAATCAATAATTAATTTTGTTTGTTTTTCTCAACTGAACAATTTGGACTAGGTACGTAATACTACGAAAGAAATAAAAATTGTTTGGCCAAAGTTAAATTTCCTCTTAGATCACATTAAGATCAATAATTAGTCAGTATGTTTATTCTTCGATATAAAGTCTCTTATATTTAATATTATGCGTGTTATGTGTGACATAAATTATAATCCGCAATAACAATGTATTTCAAAATGCGTTATCACGTATTTGTTAAACAGATAGTTAATAATTTCTTAAACAGCTTTTTTTTTTATAAAATTGTATGTATTTTCAAAGATTTTCGAAGTGTAATTAAAAAAGTTAGGCAAAATCATCAGGCACAATTTTAATTACTAGACATCACAGATGCGCGCTTTGCGCGCGCTACTTAACTTTTTACTTTTTGAAAATAAATTACAACGATAATTATATAGATAATATCTATACAAATTTGGCAGCTGTCAAAATTCAATCGCAATGACAGCTATTCTTGCAACACGAAGTAAGCGCAGCGAGAGAATCAAAATTGGCATCGCAGAAAAGCGACAACAATAAATTTCGAGAGATGCGAGCAATCGACTTTATATGCATTTTTTTTTAGATAGGACTAGCGCGCCTATATTAACTAAACAGTCAAATTACAACTTTCGCAACACGAAGTGAATGAAGAGAGAGAACTAATCAGTATCACGGCAAAGCGACAACAATACCGCTCAACCACGAGCGAATTTTTTACGTTCCCACAGTCTTTTTTATTAGAAATTAATGATTTATATAGTTACGTACAATTCTTATCAACCTTTATTTTTTTATAGAGATTTTATATTAAAAAATTTTTTAGTTTTATCTTATTTATTTATCTTTTTATTTGTTAAGAAATTTAGAAATTAGCAAAATATTAATTTAGATTTTGAATGATTTTTCACAAATGCAGTTATATTTTATCATTATAACACATTATTTTGTATAAACTTTAAGACAATTGTCAAAATGTGAAGACGTATATATATTTCAGATTGTACAAACATATCTTTTTGCAGAAAATTTATTACATCATTTAATTTCCAGTTTACTAAAGCGTATAATTAAGTAATACACGTTGATGTTGTTGATGTTAACGATAATGTAGTATCCTAATGTATGTAATAAACCAATTTCAGTTTTGCAATTATTTTTATTCATTTTATATTATATAAAAAAAAAGAAAGAATCCTCGATGTAAATAATAAAATTTCGTGATGTATTGTAAACTCTGTTAACTTAAATATTAATCATAGAAAAAAGGTAATTGCAAAACATTTTTTTTCAAGAATGACGTTTTTTCTAGAGAAAATAACTTCAAATCGTAATAAATCATAATAGACTAATGCAATGGTCAAATTTAAGATGTATTCCTACAGTTTGTTGAGGCACCAGGTAGCAGCTAACCTGGCATTCTCGACTTTTGAGTGTGCGGTCGAGAAAGCATTATGTAGGCAAGTAGTATACTTGTCAACGACGATATTTTTCTCGTTTTTAAAGGTAGCTTTGGCAGAATTGGCATCGGTCTTCAATTTTTTCACGCTACTCTTACTCATCTTAAGCTGAGATTTACAATTATGTAGTTTTAAAATGTCGGTAAGTCTTGAATCTTTCTCATAGCAACCCGGAAGGATCTCATCCAATTCTTTTATTAACTCACGTCCGGTCTAAAAAAAAACAAAAAAATAACACGAGAATTTAGTGATTAATTTATTTGTGGAAAGGAGGATTACTGCACCAGTCTTTTATTAACCATTAATCAAAAAGTATATGGAGAATATTAAAAATAAAAGTAATAAAACTTTAAAATATGAATTGTAAATAAATATATATTTTACATTTAATTTTCAGATTTGATTAAAATATTATTTTTTACTTAAAAATATAATTACATTAAGTTATTTTTATTCGTTTATTGACTAATGCAGTGTCCTATAGTGCTAGAATTGATATGCGATTATGATTCCGAAAATTTACCGTGATATAATTATCAATGAACTTAAGATTGCGCTTCATAGAACATGTTGAGGTATCTAGGCATAGTCGTGCTTCAGCCCTCAATTCGTAGTCAGTAATCCGAAAAGTATAAAAAGCGACATTGTAGCATGGTTGAGCATTCTTACCACTGGCCTTGGCGTCTTCTACTTCTTTCTGATGGTAAGAAATCAAATAATTAAGTAATGCATTATGTTTATAATATTTTATCAAATATCGTGTTCTACAATTATCCAGAATATCATGGATATAAATTCTGTGATTTTAGATAAAACATTATTCACGAAATTCACAATATGAGTAACTACTTACATGTATCGTATTGAGTATTGAAGTGGCGTAGTTATCGTACTCTTTCTTTGGTTCCAACCATATTTTCGTGACTGTCAGGTTTACGTCTTGCCAAATGTTATTCCGGAAAAGTTCGAGTTCTCGTATGGTATTTTCCACGTCTAATTTCGCGGTTTCAATTTGACGCTGCAAACTTTTTAAAGAAATTGCATTCGCCTAAAATTGATAATAAAAGTAAGATTAATAAATTTGTTATTAAAAGAAACACAGTGTCTTTATTAATGTACACAGAATGTTTTGAGAGAAAACATTTTAGGAGTGATTCAAGATGATAAAGTGTGATGCAAAACAAAATTATAATTTTACATAAACATTTAGAACTATAAAGGAAACAAAGAAGAAATTTTTTTATTTAAAAGAGAAAGAAAGAAACAGAAGAAAGAGAGAGAGAGAGAGAGAGAGAGAGAGAAAGAGAGAGAGAGAGAGAGAGAGAGAGAGAGAGTTTAATCACCAATATATATATATGTTTATATCAATGTTTATAGTGAACTTTTTTTTAGTATTCATGTTTACAACCCACGTAGCACAGTAGATAAACTATAGCATTTTAAATTCTACAAACTAATGCAGCTACAATTACTCTTCCTAATGGTGTTTTCGACCAGAGTTGAGTTAACCTGTCTCAGATTTTTCTCCTCTAGAATTAGTCAGTCACAGTTATTGTATTTTTTAGAAGAATGGCTGTGATTAGCCTTATGACGTCATTAATCGCTCCCAGAGGCTGGATAAAAACGCTATAAGTTTCTCAATGCTAGCAAGTCGTAATCAACAATAGAAGAGTATAATAAATGTTATTCTTCAATGCCTGCCAAAAGTATTCTATATGCATTCTATTAAGATACATATAGAATGCTTTTGGCAGGTATTTATTGATAAACTCATCGTGCAAGAATTAAAATAATTTTGTAAAACAAATGCAGCGAAAAGTAGATAGCGTCTTCATTTAATTTATTATGCGTGAGGAGTTATTTGTATAACGTTCTACACTTTTGCTACCTGGGCAATACATTCTCTTCCTGCAATGTTACTGTAATGTTAACCCTTAAATATTAAATTAACGTTTGAAAGACAAGATCATATTATATCTTTTATAAATAAATTATTTTTCAAAAAAAAGACTTACAGTGCAAAATATAGCCAAGAGGCATAACGCTATTTTGATTCTCATACTTAGTCGTTAATATTACTTGAGAGCTCTTCAAATTGACATCAGAAAAACTGACTGATAACCGATATTAATTTCACTCTTTTATACGTTCAATATCTTCATTGCAATATGAAGTCATAGTGAAATATCATGTCTTAATGGAATACCATAATACTACATTTATTTAGACAAGCTCTTAGATTTTATCCGAGAGATAACAGATTATAATCCCTTTACATAACGATAAGACACGACTTATCATAAAGAATTTTAAGAATTCGCTTGAAACACGCATTCGTCAAGTGATAATCGTGACATAAAAGAAATATCACACACACACACACACACACACAAGTATTAATATCAAATAAAAAATAATACATTCAATATTTAACAATCATAGTGTCACATATTAGTGAGAAATATTATCTTGCTTATACAAGGAACAATAATGAAATCTTGCTTTTATATAATACTAGCTTTTTCGCCTGCGTTTTGTGCGGGCTCAAAAGGGGCAAACAATGTTCTTTTTTCATTTTTAAAGCATTTTGAGCCAGCACAAAGCGCGGGCGAAAAAGTTCTTCCTTCTTTTGCTTTTTTTGCGAGGGTAGAGGGAAATGCATTTGCGCACTTCCGTCTTGTTTACCGTACGACCGATGTGGGACTCTCCAGGTTCTTTGCTTTGCTGCTGTTGTATGATCCATTTCTCTATCTATCCTTCTCTTTCTCTCTCTCTACCACTTTCTCTTTTACTCTCACTTGTAATTATTCTTCATTTATATAAATTTCTTCTTTTATATAAATATTTTTTACTTCTTATAATATTATTTCATCAAACAATGTTCTTTTTTATAAATTTATACACACTCACAGAAAAACACATACCAAACACCCATGCATTTCTTCTTAAATCATTCTCACTCTCTTCCTTAAAAACACTCTTTCTCTTTCAACCATTACTATCTCTTATACTCTGATTCTCTCTCTAACTGTTTCTCTTATATTCTCTTTTGAAATTATATATTTCTTTCTTTTAAATAAATATTTTATTCGTTTTTAAATATTTTTTCGACAAACAATGTTTTTTTTTTTTTTTCATTTTTAAACACACACACACACACTCACCCTAACTTTTTTTTTCTTTTAAAAGAAATTTATTCTCTCTCTTTCATATATTCTTTTTCTCTATGTTCCTTTATTTTTTCACTTTTTCACATTCTCTAACTTTTCCCCTTTCTCTTTTTTCTTCTCTAAATAATATACATATTTTTTAAATTAATATTTTTTTTATAAACATATTTATTTGACATACATTGTTCTTTTTTAAAAATTTATATATAAATATCTTTTTTTACTAAAAAAAAAAATGTTTGTTGTCTTCTTTACTTATTCCTTTTATCCAAAGGATTTTTTGGAACTTTCTTGAATTTTCTTTAAATTTGCTTTTTTAAAAGTCTCTAAAATATTAAATTTTCTTCTTATTTCATAAAATTACATCGTCTCCTTTCTTCCCCAAATTTTCCTTTCCTCCTCTTTTAATTCTAATATTTAATTTTTTAAAAATTAGCTTTACTTCATACAGGTTCTTTTTTAAAAACTTAAGTAAAAAATATACTACATATTATATTTTTAATAAATTACCTTTTTTAATATTTTTTATAAACTAAATCTCTTTTATTACTTTTTTAATAATTTTTTCAATTATTTACTTTTCTTCTTTTTACATCAATTTAAGTCGTCTTCTTTTTTTTTTCCTTTTTTTATTCTTAATTGTATCTTTCTCTCCAGGTTTATCCTATCTTCTTCTTTTTTTTCAAATTCAATTTTTACTTTAATTAATAAATCATCCCATCCATCATCCAACACTATAATATTGTTTTTAAAGATATTTTTTATACATTATATTATTTTTTTAATTTTATTCACAACATATTTAATAATATTTTATTATAAATTTCTATTTTATTATAAAATAATTTACTTTTTTTATATTATTTATTACCAAAATTATTCTTTCCTGGTTTTCCTTTTTCTTCATTTTCTTTTCCTTTTTTAAAGGTATTTTTTTCATTTGTATCTTTATTCTCCATTTTATTCATTTTTTCCTTTTTGCAAACTATTACAGTTGTTTCTATCTCTTCCCACACTGACATTTAAAATATATAAGTTTATAATTCTTGTAAAAATATATACATTTTATTATTAAATAATTTATCGTCTTTCTAATCTTCTTTTCCAAAAACCCTCTTTCCTGGTTTTACATTTTTTCATTTTTTTTTCTTTTTTTGGAATTATTTTTATTTGTACTCTTATTCTGACCAATTTTATTCATTTCTTCTATTACGCAATTCATTATAGTTGTTTCTGTCTCTACACAAACTGACATTCAATATGTGAAATTACACTCACTCGAAAAAAAAGTGGTACACCTAAAATTTGTCAAAAAATCAATAAACTTCCAATGATGATAACTACGCGAGTAATAAAGATAGAAAGGTTTCTAAAAAAAGAAATTAAAGCTTCAAATGTCTACTTTGAGAATTGATTTAGTAAAATTTTGCGTAATAATTTTTTTCAAAATGGCGTATGACAAAGCGAGAGCATGCGAAATTGAAAAATATTGGTCTGGGTTTGCGACGATCCATGGCGTGAGGCAAGTATCGCAACTTAATGGGATAAAAAGCATGCGATAGTACAGAGTTTTCCCTTCAAAATGCTTTTTTATTCGTCTCGATGCGATGATTTTTCGCTGAGATATGCGCATTTAAAGTAAAAAACTGCCTTTTTATTCAAATGGGCATATCTGAGCGAAAAATCATCGCATCGAGACGAGTCATTTTGTAACCCTTTCTAGAATGAATACCATGTTTTGTAACCTTTTCTAGAATGAAAATCCGAAACAGGATCCATATACAGATTGTTTCATTTTAGGACCTACATTTTTTACAGTTACGCCATTCTTTTATGAAAAACCTTGTATATGGTAAAACCAAAACCAAAAACATTTCAGAATAAATATTATGTTTGGCAACCCCTTCTATAATGACAATCCGAATCAATAGATCTATATAAGATTGTTTCATTTTAGGGCCTACATTTCTTATAGTATGCCATTCATTTTTGATACACCCTGTATATGGAAAAACCAAACCCATGACAACAATCCTTGTAAAATTTAAAATAAAATAAGACTTTGCATTAGGATCGGGTCACAAATGACGGAGTTCGCGGACATACAAACGCATATCCGTTACTATTCTTTTTAAAGAAATTTTTTTATAAACCCTAATAATGAAAGTAAAAAAGCCCTAATTTTAAACCAGAAGAAATTTGTAACAAAATGAAACCAGTTGCATGAGGATTGGACATCAAATGACAAAAATAATCGCGGATATACCCGGTACTTATATATATAGGTAATATATATAGATAATATATATAATTTTCTTGAATGTCTTTTGTTTTAAATTTCAAAAAATATTTTTAATATTATGACAATCTAAAGCATATGATATATATATAAAATGTTAATAACAATGTTAAAAAATTTTAATTCTTAATTTAAATATATTACTGTTTTATGAATTTCTCCGCGCGCGCGATAATTTTTTTTTCATAAAAATTATTAATAAATAATTATAAAATATACTTCTCTTAACAAAACTGTTTGCTTATAAAATTTCTGTTTGTAAGCAAATTATGTTTGTTTAACACTATATAATCTATGTGAGATTATAGAGTGTTATGAATCTTGAATATTTTGAAGTTGAATCTTTAATATTTTAAGAATAAAAGATTCTTATACTAAGAATCTCTCTTTTATAAAACATAAAGAAATGTATCAATAAATAATTTTTAAATAATTTTTTAATAATTTTTATTTTTCTTGAGAGAATACATCACACATATATACATAAAAAATCTTTTTATAAATATACTGTATAAAGTTATAAATTATAAGGGAGAGAGAAGACGCACCATTGATAATCAAAGTTTTGTGTCTTGATTTTTCGGGATACATGATTTTTTTCGAGTAATTTATAGCACAACAAAATTACCGTTTAAAAAAAAGTATAAAAAAACGCCAAGTATATGCGCGCAAAAACGCCTTCAAAAATATATTCTTAAACAAAATAATTTTAATTTGGCATTATATATAAATGTATAAAATTTTAATAAAATAATCTTTTCCCCCAAAAGAACAAAAAATGTATTTTCTCTACAAAAGTAATGATATAAAAAAATGGCTCAACTATAAAAATGGATGTTTATACAAACTAGAATATCTACTTTTACAAATAATTATTTGCACAAATATTAGAAATAAATATTTTACTACAAAAACTTGGTGCCGCTAAACCGAATAATTTGCCAGTTTTTTTTTCTTTTGTGTGTGCATCTGAATGTGTGTGCTCTTTCATGCGTGCATGTATAATGTTATACGTATATTATGATGCCATTACGATTTCGATTGTAAAACATTGTAATTTTAGTAATTATTATTTGTAATTAAGTAATTATTATTTTAGTAAGTTAGATTGTAAGAAAGCGATTTTGTATGAAAGTAAATTATTCGGTTTAGCGGCGCCAAGTTTTTGTAGTAATTTATTAAACAAAAAATAAGTTTTTAATTAAATAAATTATTTTTAACTGTAAAATGCATTGCAAAGAAAACAAATTCTCTTTCATATAAATATTCAAATTTTGTTAAATAAATAAATTTTTTTAATGTCAGTGGTACAATAGAATAATCTAATAATATATAATAGAATAAATTTATATTGATATATATTATAAGAATTTGTGGAATCATACTTGAAAATATTAGATACGTAGAAAGAATTATATGTTAAAGTAATTAGATTTAAAGAGTAATAAATAAAATTTTATTACAAGAATTAGATTGAAAGGGAAAGAAGAAATACGATATGTGGAAAAAACGCGTATAAAATATAACACAACAAAAGAAAACAAGAGAAACGAGAAATACATAAATGTATTTGCGTTTATTCATGCATTTATTCACGAGTTGTTAACGTTTCTCGTACATTATCAGTAACGTATCTAAAGCTGATATGAAAAGTAGCGGCACAATTACCGATGGTTCCAGTAAAGGATTGACTATTGAAAAACGTGCTCTGGGAGAGACGGCAGACAAGAAAGAAGAACGAACGAGAAAAAGAAACAGAAGGAGGAAAGACAAAGAGAGAATAAGAATGACGATCGTTTTGTTCCGCTTAGCTTGAAGTGTCACTAGGTTTTTTGAAATAGTGCAATAGCATGGATAAGAATACTGACGACATGAAGGAAA
Source organism: Monomorium pharaonis (assembly GCF_013373865.1). Lineage (NCBI taxonomy): Eukaryota > Metazoa > Arthropoda > Insecta > Hymenoptera > Formicidae > Monomorium > Monomorium pharaonis. Next base: position 8,228,221 of record NC_050472.1, on the reverse strand, counting down.
ATCCCAGGGTGACCGCGAACATCTTCAGTATTCTGTTCTTTTGGTTAGTTAAGACTCTCTTAATTATAATTAAAAAAAAAAAAACAAAGAAAAAAACAATACAAAGTATTTCTTTCTATTTTGGAAAAAAGTTTTCTTATAGAAAAAAAATTTCTTCTTGACAGCTAAACCACCTTTTCTTAGAGATATATTTTGAAAATAGAATCTTCTTAAAATGCAGTATAACTTGCTTGTATTGCATTAACTATAATATTATATGTTTTACATTTATAATATATTTTACGTTTTATACATTAAGAAAATGGAAAACTATTTCGTAATTTTTACCGAAAATTTACTAAACTACTAAATTTTGTTAAAAAATAGAAAAAATTCAATCCACTGTAACTTTGTTAAAAATGAATAAAATTTAAATTTCCGAAAAGCATTTTAAAGGTTAAAATCTCTACTTTTGAAAATCTACCGTCATTTAAATGTTCCTGTAAGTTTGACAATTTTTACGTGCAGAAAACTGTAAACCGAACCAAATGCAAAATTTTTATTTCACTTTGTCGGCCTGTCATGTTTTTAAAAAAAGTTCTGCGAGAACCTAATCTTCTTAACGTAAAAGCTTGAAGTTTTCTCTACAAAATCTTTTTTTTCAAATTTGTTTTAATATTTTTTGTTACTGATTTACCTTCAATTAAATAAAAAGTGAGCATTTTGAATTTGATTGCTTATAACTCCGTTATAAACATCGTAGCCCAATGAGCAAAAAAGATTCTTAAAAAACTGCAACTTTGCTCTATCAAATAGAACAGTAGTCAAATTTTGTAAACAAACATTTAAACAAGCTATTAATGAATAAAGATAACATAAAAATTATTGATTCTTTTCTTTTAAGGGTGTATTGGATATACAATCTTAGACAAAAGCACATAAAATTTGAAATACTTAAATATCTACGCCTAACGCATAGTAAATCTAGATGTAAGAAACTTGAACAATAGTTGCAGTCTTATTTTTACTTTTACAAAGGTATTTTTCACGTATTTTGCGACTTTTTTCATTTATGAGTTTAAACTTTTGACAGTGAAAATGTACAATTATCTCAAGTTATATTTAATTTCTTTAAAACGGTGTGGTGAAGACAATTGAAACTTGGCAGATATTTTCATCTATTCATATACTAGATGTACAAAACACTGGTACTATTTCTTCTATATTTTTTTAGCTGTTTCATCCGTCAAGATTGTCTTTTTTTATAAAATAGAAGAATAAAATGTAAAATCAGCGAAAATTAAAATAGTTATAACTCAGCAAGTTTAATGGATGCGTTTTCAGTTTTTTGCAGTACATCAGGAAAACTAAAAGAACAATTTCATAAATTTTTAGTAACTTTGTAGCATTTTGAACTTTGGTCCGATACATCTTTAACCCAGAAAACAAATGCATTACACAACAATAAAAATTTGTTCTTTACGTTTTTTTATGCTTTGATGTATACTAATTTTGACAAAAAATTGCCGAATACTTATGAGCTTTTTTTCAGTGGCCACTATGTTTTTATCAAGCAAAATGTATAAACTTGTAAAATTGTATAATTTCAGTAAGAAAAAATAAAAAATAAATTAATATAAAAAAATTGGTTTCCAGTACATTGACACCACGTTATTGATTGTGTCTACAAAAGAAAAAAAAAACATTCTTTGATTTTTTTCAACAAAAAACAATTGTCAATGTTTGAAAGCTATCAATAAAATTGTAGTAGTCTGCCAACTACCACACAGGCATCTACTGGACGGTAATGCGGCAAGTATGACTTGCGAAATGCTAACAAAAACTTTAAAAAACCGCCGGCGTTAGCATTATCCAAAACATATCACGAGGAGGTGGCACGTATTTATGCTTTGTTCTCTCTCTCTCTCTCTCTTTCTGTGTGTGTGTGTGTGTGTGTGTGTGTGTGTGTGTGTGTGTGTGTGTGTGTGTGTGCGTGCGTGCGCGTGTGTGCTTATACACGAATTTTAATTTCTCTTTTGGTGTGTTTTTGTATTTTTAACTCATTTTTTAGATGCGTATATGATGTGAATATGTGTAGCATATGTATGCGCATGGATAAAATGTACTGACACTAATGTAATTTAATAGTGAGTGTTTTACCTTTATTTGAAATTACGGCTCGCAATCGGTTTCGCATATTATTCCAATGGCGTATTGCTGCCTGAGGAATTTGCTGCCAAGTTTGCTGAAGAGCTCTGACAAGCAAAGACAAATCATTAATATTGAGATAATTATCGCGTACTCTACGCTCTAACATATCCCAAACATGCTTGATTGGATTCAAATCGGGACTCAATGGCGGATATGATAATGTCGATTTGACAGTTCCTCAGGAATTGCTGAGTGTATCGTCGTACGTTATCACTAGACAAAACCCTTGACCGATTCGAATTTTAATTGGTAGAACGCATGGTTGCAGTATCTCACGAACATATCGCGTAGCAGTCAATCCTGGTAAAGGAATGAATACTAGAGGTGTTCGTGAAAATCGAGATATGCTTGCCTATATCAGTACAGAACTACCAAAGCTCGAATCGGTCTATTGCAGTTCTTCGAATAACGTTCGCCTCGATGTCGTCAAACTCGAATTCATCTGTAATTACCAAAACTGCAAAATCTAGAGTCATTCGTAAACAGTACAGAATTTTATTGCCTTTGTTGCCTATTGATCAAAGAATGAGCATAATTTAATCGCAGGCGACGATAATGTTGGGTAAGATAAGAAACCTGCACTGGCTGACGAGCGTGTAATCCCGCTTCTCTTAAACTTAAACGATTTCTTATTGTTGATACTGAGATTGAGTAATGTCTATCATGGTTAATATTTAGCAATTGTACAGTTAAAAACGATTCCGTATTGCCAGCCAGACGATTGCTCGATGTTCGCGACTACTTGTTTCACGGGGATGGCCTTAACGTGGTCGTCTGTGATATGAACCAGTCTCTCGAAATCGAGATTAAATTCTGTTAATGATAGACGGACTTACTCCGAAATTATTAGCAATTAATATATTGTTGATTATAATTTTCTTCTAAAAGGGGTACAAATGCGAGCACAATCCACTTTCAATAAATAACGCAGACATCTTATAAGAAGTAAAGAAAAATATAATATAATTTTGGATAAACTTTCGAAAACGTTATTCTTTTGATTTTTTTGAAACTGTGTACACTTGTTGAAACTGTGTATACTTGCGCATTTTGATGAGTTGATTACGAATATTATAGTGAAAATTGACGCAAATTTGATTTTTTAGGGCGGAAACTACAAAAAAACTCATAAAAAACATAGTTTTTAAAATTTATTTTTGTAAATAGTTGGAATTTCGAAAAATATTTTTTATAAAATATTTGTAAATCTCAAACCGACGTTAAAAATATTCAAAACTTTATATAACTTATCTAACACACACATTGAGTTTTATTAATTATAAATTCATAAATTAAACAATTCCATCAGATTTCAAAAAGTATTATGTGGTCTAATATTATTTATTATAACAAAGGTGTATATATAATATTGAAATCTAATATAAATAAAACTAACTATTAAATATAAAAATAAAGAAATTCCGAAGAAAATACAAACTTTTGGCTGTTCTATTTACCGCGGAATAATATTATTGCTTATTGATGGAAGAAAAATAAAAGAATCGCTGTTTTAAAATGATTTACTCATTGTAGTATAATAAAGTATAAGAAATGTAGTACGTTAAAACAAGTATAGCATATGAAAAGAGCGAAAGTGTAGTATATACCGGTTTTATTTGCGATATAGGTGGATGCGAGAAATATTTATGACAGGAGCCAAACGTGATTTGGAAGAATCTGACATTTATCGACCAGTGAAAGCAGATGAATCCGAGAAATTGACCGATCATCTCGAAAAGTGAGTATTGTTTGCACTAAAAATAAACACATGTTAATATTCTTTATAATAATACTTGTAATTATAGCTTTTATTTTTGCTATATAGAGAACAATTAGCAAACTGTAACAATTGTTTTAATTTTAATTTAACAATCGTTATTTTTAGTTTTTGTTTAAGAAAGATAATCCCATAACAAATTGTATTGACAAGCTTTTTCTGTATATAATTCTAAAACCTCTATCCCAGCAAACACAGAACATGTTGTAATATTGTTGTGAGATTATCACAAACAAAATTTGGAACGAGAGTAACATCTGTTACAACAGTGTAGATTAACGACGCATCTTTCTGCCTTGAAAATAAATTAAATTGCATATTAAATTAATTTTTTAGTGCAGTAACTTTATAAATGACCAATTTATTTGCTATCATAAACTTGGGCAGATCATAGATGATGGATTAATTAATCCATCCCTTTTCTATGCGTGATAAATTATATGAGAACCTCACCAGATTATAGACTCAACAGAATTTATATACAGAGAAAAAATGAGTACAATAAATTTAGAAATTAAATTATCAGAGTGCTTAGCATTCGATATTACGCGTGTAACTGCACGTTACAACTGGGTAAATGTTATTTAATTGGCAAATTTATCAATGTGTTTTCTACTCTTCTAGAAGAAATATTGCTCGGGAACATGTGTCTCACGTACTAACAGATTTCTTTTCAGATACTGGAATCGCGAGTTAGATAAACTGAAGAACCTGGAATACACCATGGGCAAGGACGGGCAGAAAGTGCTGTTGAAAAAGGACCGTCCGAGATTATATAAGGCGATCTTCAACGCCTTTTGGTTACCATATTTCATAATTGGAGTCTATCAATTTATTCAAGTATATCGATACCTTAGAAAATCAATAATTTAGAAAAAAAAGAGCGCATAATACTTCCGATTTAAACAGATCAATATCAGAATGCCTGTTAATTATTAGTACAATGTTTGTGGATAGATGGAGCAAAACTTAAAATAAATAGAAAAGTACCATTTTGCAATTTTCGCAGCTAGCAGAAAATTTATTTTTTTGATATGCGACAAAGCGCAGTTGGAGGAACTCTTTATAAACAACAATATTTACAATGCACGAATGGCACATTGTTGTTAATAAAGCAAAAATTTCAAAATGATGTATTCTATTTTGTTTAATCTTTTCTGCCTATCGACGAAGTTTGACAATATCAAGTAATTTGTGTCCATAAAATGTTTATAATTCATGTTAATAAATAAATAATTTTTATATAAAATGATTTTTCTTTTAAAGCTAGTTGTTCCTTCAACAATTACAAGCGTTTGATTAGTTAGAGTAAATATAATATGATTAAATAAAGATAAACTGAAACAAAACCATTACAATTTTATTAATTAAATGTTTAAAGTATTGGTTATATACTTGTTAACATTTGTTTTGAAAAAAAAAATTGTTTTATGAAATCGTCAAAATTTTATCTCAAGTTCTACAAAGCTTATAACTGAAAATGTTTTAGATAAAAATTATTTATTTTTTAACATAAATTACGAAAATAACCAGTTATATACTACTCATACTTATGTTAGTTTTAAATATGTGAAATTTCATACGTTATTTCGGTTTCAATTTTTTATGGAAGATAAAGAAGGATCAGCAAATAATAGAAAAAGTTGTGCCTGTCTTTCATTAAAATAATCTAATTAATAATCAAAAAAAAGAAAAAATTCTAATTTGGAACCCTCCTTTTCCCTATGTCTTTTTCTTTCTCTTTTCTTCCCTTAGATCTTTTAGATTTCATCAAATTGACAAGCCCATTATTAAATTTTGACACTTTTGCTTTCAGTGCAGCATAATACGCTTATCGATACCGATCTTGCAGAATTGGATCATCGACTACTTTGCCAGAGATCCGACTGGAAGGAACAAGGTAGAACTGAACGACGTGTTGATTTACATTGTTTGCTTGATACTTTGTTCTATCATCTGCTTTATGATAATACATCACTCGTCAATGCTATCGATGCAGTTTGGCATGAGAATACGTGTCGCTTGTAGCTCCCTTCTCTATCGAAAGGTAATGTTATGGAATACAAGTTCTTCCTGGTAAAAGAGAAGAAAGCTTCTTTCTAGTTAAAAAACAGCATTATATTTGCTTTATCTAAGTAATGATTGTATAATATTTCTACGGAATCGTTGGATTACGTTGGAACGCAAAAGATTTATTAACGGGAACACACACACACACACACACACACACACACACACAGGGTGGCTTGCATAAGATATGAAAGTCTGAATGGAAAAATCATGGAAAAATAGACGAGATCAGGGTGAACATAAAAGTCTACCATAGTGTTTGAATATCTCCATTAATAGCCGAGGTACTAATTGGGGTGAGAGAGCGTGAGATAGAGAAGATTAAATATGATAAAGTGTGAGAGTAATATTGAACAACATGAAAATATAGAGTAAGAGATTACGTTTGGCAAGTAATTAGAAGAAGACACAGCGAGTGAAAAAGGAAGTTTTAGAGAAAAGGAATAAGAAATAGGAATAAATAAAAAACATTTGAGAATAAAATTATTTGCATACAAACTGAATATAAATACAGAAGAAGAACAAGTGCAATGTTCAATATAAAAAGGCTAAATGGCGCGCGCGAAGCACGCGCAATGTAGTATTCTAGTTTTTTTTTAAATTGTTGCAGTTATTACGACTGAACAGAGCATCCATGAATCAAACCGGTATTGGACAGGTTATAAATCTTCTTAGCAATGACGTTACTCGCTTTGATCAATTAACAATATTCCTGAATATTATATGGATCATGCCTCTTCAGGTAAATCTTTATTTCTTGAAAAATATTTGTATAAATTCCACAATATTTCAAAATAATTATTTTTTTTTTCAATTAAAATTCTTATTAAAATTTTAAAAAATTATCTATAAAAATGTAATTAAGAATAAGTGTTTAATTAAAATAAATAATCTCTTTTACAGATTATTAACCTATTTAATAATTAATTGATAATTTGTTTTAATTTATTAGATTATATATAACGTCCCAGTGACCGGACATATACCTCTATCCGGACACTTCCACACAAAAACTTAATATTAATCTTAAATATTCTTTTTTTAATAATAATAAAATTTAACAATATTAGTACATTATTTCTAACCGACCGTATTATGTTAAACATATCAATGAGTTTTATGAAATCGCCTCACGGTCTATATCGGATTTTAGTGATGTTATTAAATTTTAATTTTTAATTTTTCTTAGCTTTTTTATTTACTGCGCGCCGACAGGGTTCGTCAGATAAATAAAATTTAATTATAATCTTGAATATTTAAAGATTACAATTAAATTATAATATTATAGTAACAAAAGCATTTGAATTTAATAATAATAAATTTTGTGTAAGTGTTTTGATATAAATACATGTTCGGTTACTGAGATGTTTACATTACTTTAAATATGTTTATTAATAGTTGTTTGATTTATGAAAAGTGTATTAATAGTTATTTGTATGCATCCACGTATTTTACAATTTCACAAATTATAGACTGTAAAATTATCTTTTTTCCTCATTTTGTTATTTTTAAAGAGCTATTTGTTAAAATCATTTTTCCCTTCGCAGATCGCAATCGCGGGTTATATAATGTGGCAAAAAATTGGTTTTTCGACCCTTGTTGCTATCGGATTGCTATTGATCACCGTTCTGATAGTACAAGGATTCTTCAGCATACTCAACCATAAACTCAGAACCATGATCGCGCCACTGACCGATCGAAGAGTGCAAATAATGAGTGAACTCGTAACTGGAATACAGGTATTTTTTAGGGATATTCTGATTATTTTACTTTCAAATAATTTAGAAATACTGGACTAAAGATAAATATTCGGTACAAAATTCTATAAAAAACAATTTTATGGAGCAAACTAGAAAAGATTATGAGCCTCGTTTCAGGTTGTGAAAATGTACGCTTGGGAGAAACCGTTCAGTAAGATCGTCTCTGTGACCAGAGAGCTGGAGATCAATAAGATTAAATTTTCGTCATATGTTCGTGCCATATGTTTGGCCACTGTAGTCTTCATCCAGCGATTGAGCATCTACTTCACTTTAATCACGTTTGTCCTAACGGGGAATAACCTGACTGCTGACGTGACTTACGAAATAGTGACAATCTGTAACATACTTGAACGCAGCGTAGTGTTCTGCTTTCCACAGGCGCTGATAATCATAGGTGAAACAATGGTGTCTATGAATCGATTAGAGGTGCTGTCACATCATTTCCAATTTATGATGAATTCTTAAAAACATTGTTTTCATCATCTTACCGATATTTTTGCAACTTACATATTTGCGACTAAGAGAACTTTTACAGGATCTTCTGCTGATGGAGGAGGTAAATATGGGACATTCGGAGAAGGATTCGCAGTTACAGTTTCAGAAATCAAACGATGCTACTAATCCAGAGAACCGAACGGACATCTCGAAAAATGGGAGTATCAGACTTTCCGAGGTTCAAAGGCTATTTGATTTTCCGGTCTGCGTCAAGTTTCAACATGTTTCGGCCAATTGGATCAGCAGCAAATTGCCACCGACTTTGTGCAATATCAATTTGATCATCAAGCCAGGCCAGTTGTGCGCTGTGGTCGGCGCAGTGGGTTCTGGCAAATCATCTATATTACATCTATTGCTGAAGGAACTGAATCCCGGCGCAGGTTCCGTGACGCTTATTCAGAATTCCTCGAAGAATCTCATTCAGGGCAATTTGTCCAACGGTTACTTTACGGACAATCCGAATCTGCGCATCTCCTATGCTAGCCAGGAACCATGGCTTTTTGGCGGTACTGTAAGAGACAATATACTGTTTGGTCAACCCTATGACAAAGCCAGATATACTCAGGTACTGACTATTTATTATAACTGATGACTGTAAATATATAAAAAAAAATATTTTTGATAAATACTGTAAATATTGCCAAATGTTAAGCTTTATATAATTCTAGCTACATAACAAAATCGTGATAAGCGTCAATTAACAATGACATTTGTATTAATATTTTAATTTTATATTTTCATATTTATATTAATATTTTTTTAAAAAATGTAATATTATTATTGCAACAATTACATTAATAATTAAAAATTTTAAATATTAATATAATATTTATTGAAATATATCTTATATCTTCTAGATTAAAATTTTCTAGCATTTTTTAAGCTTTCTTCCTATCATTTCTTTTTTTTTTTTTGTTGATTAGATACTTAAAAACGTTTCAGGTGGCAAATGTGTGCGCCTTGAAGAAGGATTTTCGACAGTTTCCACAGGGAGACATGACGATGGTTGGCGACAGAGGTGTATCTCTGTCCGGAGGTCAAAGAGCGCGTATCAATCTCGCGAGAGCAGTTTACAGGCAAACAGATCTTTATCTGCTCGATGATCCCTTAAGTGCGGTAGACACTCGCGTCGCTAGGCATCTTTACTCGAAATGTATTACAGATTATCTTCACGGCAAGACAAGGATACTCGTCACCCATCAGCTGCAATTTCTCAAACGTATGGATTACATTGTGGTGTTGGATCAAGTGAGCCGTATTGAATATTCTTTAATTGATTTCGGTTTTTACATTCTATTGTTGTATACTAAATTTTAATTTTTTTTCTATCATTCGATTTAAAAGACTAATTTTTTCAAAATAATTTCGTAATCTTTAAAATAATTCTTTAAAATAAATTATAACCAAAGAAAGAAACTTAACTTTTTTTTTTAAGTTTTTAAAAAGTATTTTTAAATATTATTTACTTATTGCTCTATATGTAAACTATAATTAATTAAAAAATTCTAGTTATTATTAAGGATTAAATGTCCATCACGTATTAAATATCCTGATTTTATTTCTTAAGGGTTTTGTTAAAATGCAAGGAAGTTATAATGAATTAGTACAGTCAAATAATTTTATCGAGATGATGAACAACTTAAATCACGAAGGGCAGAAAAACGAAGAAGAAATTAAGAGAGCCTCGGAAATGTCAGTAAGAAAGATCTCGCTAATGAGACGTGCCTCAGATTCATCAACCGCAAGTTCCATCATTGTAAGACCTTTGCCGTTTATTATTTTTAATTAAAAAGATTAGAAAAGATTAGAATGTGTATAACATTTCTATTTAAAATTATTTGTAGCAAAACAAAAGTATACAATTGTAATACAAAATAATTGAAAAAGAAAACGTTAAAAAATGATATTCGTGTTAAAAATATTTAATGTAGTTTAACTAATTGGCAGCTTAGAAAATAAAAAGTGTTCTTGAAGACTGTACGCAAAAGAAGTGGTTCTCAAATGTCTATTAATTTTCAAATATTGTTTTTTGTATTATTAACAATTATAGCGCGACTACCTCCATAAAACTAACAATCTATAGGCAATCAAGTAATTATACTGTTATTTTATCATTTTTGTACAGCATTCGGACATTGACAATTCGGATTACGTAGAGAATATTTCAGAAGGCGAGATGATGGCACGCGGGCGAATATCCGGCAGAGTGTACAAGGAATATTTTCATCACGGCGGGAATTACTTCATCTTGTTAATGTTGTTGCTATCTTTCGTTATCAGCCAGATTGCTACTACTGGAAATGATTACTGGCTCTCGTATTGGATTAACTTGGAGGATATCAGGCGTATCAACAACGTTAGTGAAGCCAAACGGTATGCGAACATGTATAACAACAACTTTCTGGGATCGATTTTCACTCTGGATCCGGACGGTCTACTGAGCACCGTGGATGCCATATACGTATACACCTTTTGCATCATTGCTTGCACAGCTACTGCGATCTTCAGCAACTTCCTCTACACAAAGATCTGCATGAATTCAAGCTGTAATCTCCACAATACCATGTTCTCCAATCTGCTACAGGCGCCCATGTCCTTTTTCAATATCAATCCCTCCGGTGAGTAACAATCGCAAGATAAAAAAAATTATCGCGTTCTGAAACTCGCTAAAATTTGTAAATTTTTAATCTAAAAGCAAAATGTCTTTGATTTTTAGTTGAGTTAGATATTGTCAAAGAAATAAAGCTCATGATAATTGGCATAAATTTTTACCGCATATTCGTAGTGTTAGAAATCTAAATCGAGCCTTAATATTGATTACTGTTTTTTAATATCAATAATTGAATTTTTCATAAATTTTGTTTAGCAATTTTCGTGTTTCAGGGAGAATTTTAAATAGATTTTCGAATGACGTGGGTACCATGGACGAAATGTTGCCCAGAGTAATGTTAGAGGCGCTCCAATTTATTTGCATAGTATGCAGTATAATGACTATGGAGGTAATACTTAATCCATGGATGTTGATAATAATAATGGTATTGATTGTTTTATTTTTCTTCACAATGAAATTCTATCTGAGAACCGTTCAGAACATCAAACGTCTCGAAGGCATAAGTAAGTATTGAAAGGAGTAACTAAAAAGAATATAAGACAATGTTAACTACTTTGTAATTACTTACTTACTTTGAGTATTAAAAAGGTTAATTAATTAATTTCAGTAATAATATGCCTAATAAACCTGTTGTTAGGAATATATTAGTATTTAAAGTTTAGTCAAGAAAGAACTCTAATACTGGCATCTTTTAAAGTGACACTCCTTTATTTCTTGAAAACTGAACATTGCGTGTATTAATACCGATAAAAGTATAATCTGAATCTAAATTATTAAAGAAATAAATACTCATATTTCATATGTTAATGGCTCTTTTCTATATAAAATCTGAATTCTTTAAATGTGAGAATTAAATTTGGATAATTTTGTTTGCAAGTTGTATAATTTAAACAGCAAGTATATTATTGATAATATTAGATTATTTTACATGTAACTTCGTAAAAATGTTTTGTTTATATTCTTTTCTTCCGTAAAACAATGTAAGATATCTTAGATTTACATGTCTTCTGGATCGTTGGACTTTTGACATCAAATTTTTCATTTCTTATCTTTTGCGAAATCGAGGATTTAGTAAATTTCAACAGTTTTAAAATTTGTTCGTTTATGTTTTTAGCAAAAAGCCCGATATTCACGCACGTGAGTGCCACGCTAAACGGCCTGCCGACGATTAGAAGTAGTGGTGCCGTAATTGAAAAAATAATGCGACAACAGTTCGACGTGTTGCAAGATCGCCACAGTGGCACGTGGTATCTCTCCTTAGCATGCTTTTCCGCCTTCGGTCTTTTTACGGATATTATCATGTGCCTGTTCGTCGGCATTCTTTGTTACTCTCTAGTATTACAGAATGAGACTGGTAATTTACAATTAAGATTACAAATAATTAAAAGATTTTTGTATCAAATATAGTTGCCTAAGAATTTTGAGATACAAGAAATCTAAAAATTATCCGAATTAAATAATCGTTTATTATTTAAAAATAAATATTTAAAAATACATTTGGTTCTTGAATGTCGAAAAATCTTCGAACAAATGCAAATTCTCCGTTGATTTTTATTGTTGATTGCCATAGATAACGTAGAAGATAGTATAGCAGGCCTGGCGATATCGCAGTCATTGAGAATGATCGGTTATCTGCAATATGGCACAAAACAATTTGCCGAGACGATGTCGCTGATGACCTCCGTGGAAAGAATTCTTCAGTACACAGATCTCCCCAAGGAGGAGCCCGTTACCTCTGACAATCCCCCACCGGCCAATTGGCCTTCTACAGGACAATTGAGCTTGAAGAATGTCAGCATGAAGTATCATAAGGATAACCCACCGGTTTTAGAGGTAGGTAGATAAACTGACCTTTGTTCTTGCAGATATCTTTTGTATTTTATTATCTCGTCGCATTTCGCAGAATCTGAATATGACCATCGAACCTGGCTGGAAAGTTGGGGTGGTGGGACGAACTGGCGCCGGCAAGTCTTCCTTGATCTCAGCGCTTTTTCGATTATTTAACGAAGGTCTGGAGGGCGAGATTAACATCGATGGTAGGGACACGAGTACAATGGGTTTGAGCGAGTTGCGCTCCAAGATCTCCATCATACCGCAGGAACCGGTACTCTTTTCTGAGAGTTTGCGCTACAATCTAGACCCTTTCAATCAGTACGACGACATGAAACTGTGGGAAGTACTGCGACAAGTAGAATTAAATGACATCGCACTGGATAACAATATCTTCTATGGCGGCCATAATTTCAGTATCGGCCAGAGACAGCTCATATGCCTGGCCAGGGCCATTTTAAGGAACAATCGCTTACTCGTTTTCGATGAGGCCACGGCCAACATTGATTCGCAGTGAGTTTCAATTCATGATTCTTTAACAAAGAAATTGTTTAATTGTATTTAAATGTTGGTTAATAAAAACAGGTTTTTGAATTGATTAATTATGGATGCAATATCTATCATGAAATTAATTTAAGATATTTAGAAGATAAGATGGTATTATTATTGCCCATTTACATTTGATGCAATAACTTTGTTAATAATATTTTAAATTAAAAGCGATTATTTAATAACTACTCTATTAAACAATTGATACCGAAAGTATTATTAGAATGTCATTGTCTCTAACAGATATAAATAATACCTACACAACTCATAATACCATTTTCTTTTCTATTATCAAATTATTAATTTTCAAATTAATTCAAGGTTTTCACAATGTAGCTCGATAAATGACTCAATCAATTTTGTGATAAATCTAAAACTTTAAAAAAAGATCAGATTATCTTTTTATAAAGTAGAGCAGATCAAATTTTTAACAAAAATTTATGTTTTGTTTCCGCTATGCATTGTGAATGCATGATTTCTGAATTTAACATATTAATTCGTGAATTTATACCACATTTATATCTCTTTTAGCACTGATGCCTTAATTCAGGAAACAATAAGAAGCAATTTTAAAGAATGTACCGTCATCACCATAGCACATCGTTTAAATACCATAATAGACAGTAATCGGATTATTGTGATGGAGAACGGTTCCATCGTGGTAGGTTTCTTTTACAAAACATAAACGTATTAGGAAAAATATTGATTGCAAGGGAAACATAGCTATATATAAATCAATAATGTCGGGATATTATGATGGAATTTAAAAATAAATTTTAGAGACCGATTTTATACAGGAAGACAGTTTTCATTTTTTATTTTTTAAATCGACGGATCGGTAACGACTTCTGTATTTGTCTCGTTGCTCGTTTCATATATGCCTCGCACGGACACATGCATACATAAATACATATTTTCGCTCAAGTTAGACTTCTGTATACAATATTTGAAAGAAGGTCGAAGGGGAAATCATATTATCTTGTTTGTACTATTGCTAGCTGTCAAGCCATGAAACATTCGAGAGAAAATCACGTTACCACGATAGTTATATGGTAAAACTATATAAAATGAAATTTTTTGTACCTCTTTCCAAAGAAAGCTTGTTTATAATAATTCTGTTAATAGTATAATAAATTTCAATTTATCGAAAAAAGAGTATATTTACAAAAATGTAAATAAAAGTGTATAATCATGTAAAATAGATATGTTTATGTGCTAATAGTTAACATTCTTTAAATTTTCTAAAGAATAATTAAAATAAAGTATTACAAAAATAAAGTTATATAAAATATAAGAAATATAAAAAATTAATATTAAAAAATTTTAGTTTTTAATTTAACATGGTTTCTTCAAAATAAAGATCTTGCAATACATAACATAACTTCTTCAAAAAAATCAATGTTGTACGTACACATATTATATATAAAGTATATAAAAAAAAAACGTCAAATTTTTAAGGAAAATTGTATAGTTTTCTCCAAAAAAGATTTTTATGTGGATTTGATTGATAAAAATGTTTTATCAACAGGAATTTGGTTGTCCGTATGAATTACTGCATGACAAACCGAATGGTTACTTCTCACAAATGGTGGAGAAGACAGGTAATCAGATGGCGCTAAGTCTTTTAGAGCAGGCAAAGAAGGCTTGTCAAAAGAATAAGAATCAATGCAAATTAAACTCTTCAGCACAAAATACCGAGGGTGAGGGTGACGACACAATTACAGAACAGTCCATATTATAAATTTTTTCTTATACAAAAAATATGTGTATATAAATAAATAGATATATAGGATAAGATGTGCTTGTATGTTAGTACATTAATTTCTATTTTACTTTTTATTTATTCCCTTAATTATAACATAAATGTTACATTTATTGTAAAGATAATAGAATAGGATTAAATTCTTATTTTTTCGATACTATTTTTGTCAATAAAGGAAATACAAATATCTCTTGTAAAAATTTATTTCTCGGTGTGCTTTTGTGCTTACACTACGACAAGAAAAATTAAATAAAATAATTATTAACTTACTTAAGTAAGTACAATAGAACGTATTACTTTAGAAAAAAATACTGATGTATGATTGTTGCATTAATGATGTATAAATTATTATCACAAAAAAAAAACAGTACTTATTGCCCGGGTGTTTTGTATTAAAATACATATAAATATGTAAAAAATATGTCCATATATGTTTATCACGAGACACGATAGTGTCTCGCGCCAAGTGACCGCGCGAGCGCGAGACCGCCCGTGTATCTTTACGCGAAAAGACGACTTGCGTGCATCCGAGATATCAGATTCTCAATAACGGCTGAACTGATCACTTTTAACTAGGCTCAATCGAAAGTTTGGGTTTGATTTGTATGAGAAAACTGTTTTTATTTTTACTCTTCATGCTCTACGAGTGGAGATATTGTCACGCAAAGACCGAATTTTAAATTTTTCATTTAAGATACGTCGTCGTCATTCTTTATTCTTTGTCCAGTACATGAAATCAACACTAGAAGGCATAAATATTGAACTGTGACAGGTTTCTTAAGTGTTGATGTATACTATATTGATATGATAAATCGCTGTCATTCGTGATATGATCGTTTTTGATAAAATAAAAGATAAATATTAAGTAATATATCTGTAAATTGTACGGTTAATAATTTCTTATAAGAAGAAAAGTCTCGTAGATCCGATAAGAAGTGCGCGTTCGTAGTCGAATATATGCTTTGACTATTTTCCCAACTATGACCTCATAATGACGGATTATAAATTTTTTACAATTCTTTTGTCACACAATTTTATAAATCTTTTTCTATCG
Organism: Monomorium pharaonis; assembly: GCF_013373865.1. NCBI lineage: Eukaryota > Metazoa > Arthropoda > Insecta > Hymenoptera > Formicidae > Monomorium > Monomorium pharaonis. The sequence goes on along the minus strand of NC_050472.1, from coordinate 8,212,123 downwards.
GGGTTTATGTGACTTTTCTTACTTTTTCTTCTTATTATTTCTTAATTACTTCTAATTTGGACATTGTCCGGATATAATTAAAAGAAATAGACCAGAATCTGCTTAAGACATTGTTTTTCTAACTATGGGTGCGTTCCGAAATCTACTGCCAGTACTGACAGTACTGTTTTTTCGTTCCGAAATCGTTTTCAGCGTGCTGTCAGCAACTGTAAATTACTATCTATTCTACAAAAATAGACCCTAGGGAATTACTGACTTCCGGCTAATTTTACACATTGTCCGGAGGTAGTGCAAATTCAGTAAAGCATATGGCCGCCGTCCGCCGTACATTAATGTGTATAATTAAAATTGACGAGATTGTTAAAAAATTAATTGTAACAATGGAAACTGTTCGATACGAACTTATTGATGGCGACAATAACATTTATGAAGTGTTTCTGAAAATCACGCGATGATTATATCACACAATATTTTGTTCAATAATGAAATAATAGAGAAATTCTATTTTTTTATTATAATTCCTACCTAAAATGTGCTTTGAATCCTTCATCCGAAAGTAAAGCAATAACATTTTCAATATAATTTTTTATGCGTGGCCTTAATTCCAATGGTCTACGCTTAGTAATCATGTTTAAGGGCCACCGCACAAACTCTTCCATAACGCGTTACGTTACGTTAAGTACTCTATACGAACTTAAGTTGTACTTAAAATTTAACTTAAATCAACGCACAAAGAAATCCTTAACGTAAGAACTTAAGAACTTACGTTAAAAGTTTCTTTGTGCGTTGATGTAAGTTTAATTTTAAGTACGAACTTAGATTTATGGAGCACTTAACGTAACGTAACGTGTTACGAAAAAGCTTGTGCGGTGGCCCTAAGACATTTAGAATTTCTTCCTCATCGTCTGATGAACTGTCACTGTCACTATTAATAACATTCACAATACCTTGCACTGCAATTATAATTGCATTGACATTTGCCATAATTAGATTGTATAAAGTTAGGTTTTTATGATGGCATCAACAGTTGCTGGTTTGACTGTAAACGCATTCCGTTTTTTAGTGTTGCCAGTATTCACTGGCGTTTCGGAACAGCTCAAACCCAGTAACTTCAGTAGCAGTACTGTCAGTACTGTCAGTAGATTTTGGAACGCACCCTATATATATACCAGCAGGGACAACTGGTCAAAGACAACTATTAGATGTATATGGTTTTTGGTTGTAGAAAAATTTTGTAAAACATTTTTTAGATACAGTCATACTTCTAGATTTAGAAGTCAAACTTTACTTAGAAGATACTATTTTAAAATTGCAATCGTTAACATTTCCAATTTTTATCACCGAGATTTAAAAATGTATTTAAATATGCCTGGTATAAAAGCGGTTATATAGAAGTAAGACCAGAGCAATTTAAAACGCCAGTTGATTTTTGTTTTAAGAAAAATTCTAAACCAACATGTGATATTTGCGATGGTATCGCTATAATTACTTGCGCATGGTGTAAGAAATCTCTTTTTTACAACATTTCCTTCATGATCATCATATCTGTAATGATTTTAATCCATAAATAAAAATTAATATTATTTACATAATAATATACCACAATTTGCACACGACGTATCCATATTTCACATTAATACTTGTACAATGTCATGTATAAATGCTTGCAAAGCGGCAGCATTTTATATCAGCATGCTAACGATCTATAGTATACTTTCAACATATTTGTATATAATATATTTACAATATACATATATATATATGCCTACATACACATTTCAAACACATATTCGATGCATCATCACTCTTAAATTAATCTTTGACCGTCTGCCATTCACGTTGAACCTTCGTATTTTGATTTATAATAGTACATATTCATGTCTGTTACGTGACGATGTTTGTGTGAGATTATGAATTGCATATTATGTCCTTCAAAATTAATTGACATTGTCATCGTCTATCGGGAAGTTGCGAACGAAACGCGTAAAAAATCAAACGCAATAACAGGCACAATGCATATACATACTATATATCGAGAGGTTTTTAATTGTCTCTGAAAAATGGTTTGTCGAAACATAACTTCATATACCGTTGAATTCGTAAAAAAATAAGCTTTTATTTGGTGATAAAAAAATTTCAAAATTTCGAAAAAATTTATTAAGTGGTTGGGGTATTTAAAAAAATTAAAATATCAAAAAAATTTTTTTGTTACTGTTTTGTAGTACTTCTAAAGCTCTTCAACTTTTATTTTAACAATTCTTTTCTATTTTGTTAAGTTCCGGAGATATTCGCTCCAAAACAGAAAATCAGATTTTTTTCTAAGGGATTTCACCCTCTAAAAGTACGTATACTTATAAAAAAATATGTGTTCCTTACTTTTGTCTAGAAAACAACATATTAAAAGCTCATTAAGATCGGAGAAGGACACTTTCAAGTCTTTCTTTGTAAGAATATTACTAAACTAAAAAAAATATTATCAATAAGATATACATGATAAGAGTATTTAATAGAATCAAGCAGAATTTCTGGTAAATATAACAAAACTTGAGATTTTATAATTAGAACATCTAATAGAATTTATTATGCAATACTTATTCTTACAAGATTTCTGATTTCTCTATTTTTGAACAGACATAATGTTGAATCTATCGGATTTCTAATTAATGCAACAAAACCTTTTTTCAGTGTAAAATTAGTAATACAACTTATTAATACCTATTTGCCTAGGTGTGATAAAAGCGTTAATTACAAATAAACTATTTTAACCTCTACTAACCTTTTGTAATCTCTAAATGTCGCTATTTTTTTAATTCAACATTTTTAATTCAAAACCAATTAAGCGGGAGTTAACTTAATGGCAACATAGAAAATATACATTTACAAAATTTAAATTAAAATTATCTTAACTAGGTCAAATCTAATTTCACCATAGTTTCTAAATTTTTCGAGAAATTTGCTTAGATGTGTTAAAGTGTATCACCCAGTATATTGAAGATATGCTATGCATTAGAATGCATCAGCTATGCTAAAATGCTATCAGCTTTAAATAATTAATGAATTAAATCAATGAATTGTTAAAAAACTGATGCATTCGCTTTGAATACTGCATGACTAGTTTAACTTGGTTATCATTTTTCTTTATCATTTCCGGCTAATTACTCGCGTATAAATGTATGTTATACACAATTTAAAAATAAGTAAAATCCAAAATTTAATTTGGTTGAATTACAAAGCATCTGTTTTACTCCTTTCCTTTATATTTTTCTCATATTTAGACTTACATTGTAATATTATAATTAAATATTGAAAAACATTATGCATTGCAAATAATTCTAATTATTATAGTTATGTAAATAATTATGTAAATATATTGTATTGCATATTATATATAAAGGTTTAAAAATACAAGTAGAGCATATCCAATTCTGAAGAAATTTAGTCTATATTCTGCATTTCCAAATCCTTCTTTAAGGATACAAACAAACTAGCAAAATTTAAGTTGTGTTACATATTATAATACACATTTCTACATTTATATCGTAAAGCGAAGTAAATGCATATTATTGCATGTATTATTTGCACTTTTGGCTTTAACATTTATATCGTAGAGCGAAGCAAATGCATGTTATTCGCACTTTCGACTTTATACTGCACGAGAGAGATTTCCGTCATTTCCTGTATTAAAGCATAAATAATTCCATCACACTTATACTGGAATGGCACAAACATTGACTATAGAATTCATATTTAAGCAGTAGTAAAGAAAGTTGTCATAGCCATTTGAAGTGAAAGTTGTCATGACCATTTGAAATCAATAACGTTTATTCTAATTTCATATACGACTCTCTACCCTTATCATAAAAGTAATAGCAGTTCCAAGTGTTTCAATACTTTATATCTTACTTCGCATTTCTTGGTTTATATTGTTCATATTGTTCTTTTAAAAAAATAATAAATATGATGACAATTGATCCAGCTAAATCGATTCCTGCATTTTACGCAGGACAAAGTATATTTTTGACCGGTGCAACAGGATTTTTGGGTAAAGTGTTTATCGAAAAGGTATTGCGATCATGTCCAGATGTTCGTGAAATATTTCTCTTGATACGTCCAGCAAAAGGACTAGATGTTAATCAAAGATTCGAGAAAATGTTAAACTTACCAGTAAGTTAAATAGAGAAGAAAAACTTTTTATAACGTTTCTGCAAGATTTTAACAATCCTGATGTGTTATATACAAAACTGACAAAAAGAATTTTTTATAGATACTATTGTAACATCATTACTAAAGAAAGTTACTTTTTAAATAAGAATTGTGTAATTAATATATATGTCAAAAATTATAAAATAAATATAAATATAATGTTGTTACAAATGTCATTAAACATTTTATTTCTTGGTTATACATTTAATACAAATTTTATAAAAAACTTTTATTATAAGAAAATTATTTTATAAAAAAATAATGTTTTATTATTTTAGTTATTTGACAAATTGCGTGAAGAGCGACCTTCGAGTTTCAAAAAAGTAATTCCAATTTCTGGTAATGTTAGCGAAAAGATGTTAGGTTTATCGGATGAGGATAAGCAAATGTTAATTGATAGAGTGACTATAATAATTCATGGAGCAGCGAGTGTAAAATTTAATGACAGCTTAAAATATGCCATACTTAACAACATTAGATCAACGAGAGACATCTGTATTTTAGCTCAAAACATGAAAAACATTGTAGTAAGTTAGAAAAAGTAACTGCGATTGTGTTTTATAATAACACATTTTGTCACATAGTATCTTCTATAATTTTACGCAATGATTCGTATTTTTATTATAAATTATCTTTAAAAATGCATATCATCAATATGTACTTTTCGAGCTTAAAAGTATTTAAAATACAGTAATCTTAAAAGAAAAAGTATAGTATTAAAATGTCGTAACATTTGAAAATCAATAATATCAATTTAAATATCCATTTTTATAACAACTTTTTCATTTACTAAAAATTCCAAAGAAATAAAATCTTTAAATTAATATTCTTATCTTTTAAAGGCGTTAGTGTATGTTAGTACAGCATTTACAAATGTAAATAAACCATTCGTAGAAGAAAAAGTATACTCACCTATCGTTAATTGGAAGAAAATGATAGATATGGCCGAATCATTAGATGAGCATACTTTAAATGTTTTTATGGCTAAGTAAGTTAAGAGCACAAGTCGTTCTTATAAATTTTATATAGACGTTTTATATAATCTAAGGTAGTTTTTCTGGAAATTATTTTTTAATATAAATCCTTGTCTTTAATAATACTGTCTGACACACATTTTACAACCAAAACACTAAATAGATGAGATAGATTGAATCTTTATCTAACTTTTTATTGCTATAAACTAATCCATGAAATGAGTGGAATTGATTTATCACATTACATTTTGAGCCATTTAGTCTCAAAAGTATTAAAAACCGCCGTATGTATCAAACATTTTTTGCATTTATAAATCCAATTTAAAAAAAAGTAACATAATTAATGCCTTAAAAGTTTTTAAATTATTTGACAGTGTAATTCTTAATTTTGTGTGTATTTATTTAATTTTGTGCAGATTTTTGGATTATGCACCCAATACGTATATTTTTTCGAAAAACCTAGCAGAGAGTACAATACAAGAATATTCTTTCTCCTTGCCTTGCGCGATTGTAAGACCTTCTATAGGTATGTACTTAGATTTACTATCAATTATTAGAAATAAATTAATGTATATGAAATAGTTTTAATGTACTGTGGGTTAGGTATGTTCAATATTTTTACATTTCTTGTTTTATTTAATATCATTGTAAGAATTCATAAATCTTATTCATATCATTAGTGATAATTATCAAAAGTAATTAAAATCTTAAACGTAAACTAGGAATTTTGTTGTAAATTTAAATAATCCTTACAATCTCAGATAGCAAAATATCTCCAAAATTCCTGCAGAAGTGATAAATACTCAGGAGAAAATAATCCATGTTTGTCTATATAGAAAAAGATATAGTTATACATGGTTTTATATGGTATTATGTATGATTATATATGCAGGAACAAGTATATTCTGAGAATGTTTTCAGAATATCATAATCGTACATGACTAATGTTCTTGGAACATTTGATATATGCACTATGATATACTGAGGATATGCTAAGCAAGTTCCTATCAGCGCCCTCAATTGCTTCTACAAATGTACTGAGAATATCCTGTAGTATATACTCATGATATCATACGGAATCTTTTTAGTATTTTTTAGTATATTGATATATTACGTACACGCATGCAAGCCTCACGCGCGCGCATGTTATATATATTCATCTCTCTCTAGATCTAGTAAATTACTTTACTTCCTTCTACAAGAATCACATATATGTGAGTTACACTTTATAGCTATAGTGTTTCTCGCTCTTTTTCCTGGCCACTGCATTAGACTAAGGATCAAGGGTTAAAATTTTTTTTTCTCAATTCTCTTTATTTTTATATTTTCTCAACCTTTTGGTGTAAATTTTCTTACGAGAAGGAGAAGCGCCGCGCCCTTGCCTAGCAGCGATCTCGCGAACTACTCGCGGCTGCTGCAGAATAATGATATATATATATATATATATATATATATATATATACATATACAATTTTATCAAAGCATATGTAAAACTTTTAGTTTTGTATATGTTTAAATATGGTATCTATTTCTGATCATAAAAAATTGTATTAGATACTTTATTTCATTTTTTATAGTCAGAAATGGTCAGATAATTGTAATATGAAAACATTATGTTATAATACTTTTTCCCCTTTTTTCTTTATTTTGATTAACTGTTTCAAAAAATATAAGAAAATGTTTAATACATGTGCAATTTTATGCATATGACACACATTATAGTATTGTATAGTATTGCAGAATAAATAGTAATTATTTGAAATATACTATAATTAAGATATTAAAATACATTTTACGAAATTCATACATTGTTTTTAAAAATGTGCAGAACTTTACATGCGTATTTGCTTTCATATTATGTTTTTGTGTATAGTTTTCCATAATTTGTAATTTAATTTCGATATGCATATGTGATTAATTTTTTTATTAAGAACTGATAATCACAAATTATGGAATATTATACAAAATATTACAATCATAATTTAAAAGTAAAGGCCATTTGTGTATAACAAAGTACAAGGTTATTCAAAATTATTTCAAATAACTGTATTTTTAAATTTAACAAATACGAAGTGATTATAGTGACATCAACCAAACGATCACCCAAATATCATCCGATCAATTCATTCGATTTTAAATAACTAATATATTTTAAATTTAACAACAGAGTGATTAGTGATTACATCAACCAAAAGATAAATTTTGCAAGTTTTGTCTCTCACATCTTATAAATGTTTTTATATAAGATAAAAGACAAAACTTGCAAAGTTTAGCTTTTGATTGAAGTTTCATTAATTACTCTGTATTTGTTAAATTTTAAAATAGTTATTTAAAATCGAATGAATTATTTTGAATAACCTTTTTCTGAATAATATGGCTGCAATCTTGCAACAATATTTCACAACGTTTATACAATATTGAAATCTTGCGTTGAAATGTTGCCACAATGTTGTTGCAATCTTTCTGTGCTGTATAGCTATATATATATATATATATATATATATATATATATATCTATATCTAGATGATTATCTTTTTATTTGTTAGCCGTTAAAATATGTTGCCGTTGCCCGACTCTCACCGCGAAGAAATAAATGTGAATTAGAGAATCCTTTTGTTTTTTTATTTTTGTTATTTTTTTATTTGGGTAGGATATTTTTTCAAGTCTTACTTTTATTGCATTTTTTATTTTTTTAAAACAATTTTTATTTGATTTCAACTTATTATAGAATTTATAAGCGTTCCTTCATATGAAATTTCTTGAAGCAAGGCTTAAAAAAGACAAAAAAACAAAAAGAACTCTCTAATTTACAGTTACCTTCTCAGGTTAAGAATCTGGCAACGGTAACATATTTTGACGGTTAAAGAATGTGAAAATAAAAAGATAATTATCTATACAGGATGTTTCAAAACATGTAGATTAACGTTCGTAATAAGGTAGAAGGGATCGAGATGAACATAAAAGTTCAATATCTTGGATTAGGTTAGGTCTTGGGTTAAGTCCACCAATAATCAAGGTATTAATTTTTCAAATTATGCGTATAAGAGCGCGCCGAGGGAAGAGCTCAATCCGTTCGAGCCATAACACGGAAGAAAAAATCTATCGTGAATGTATGATAAGCTTTCATTAATTTACTGTTCACAATTATGATAAAAGTTAATTAGATTATTTGCATATTTCATACGTTAATACCTCAATTATTGGTGGACCTAACCAAAGACCTAACCTAAGACGATATTGAACTTTTATGTTCATCTCAATCCTTTCTACCTTTTTACGAGCGTTGACCCACATGTTTTGGGACACCCTGTATATATATATTTTTTTATGTATATATAGGTGTATGCAAAGATGTGAGCATGATAAAATACTAGATATAAGCACTTACTTATGACTTCTCCATTATTTGGCGATAAACGTTTTTCTCGCATTTCTTGAAAGAAACCGCCATTATTTGTATTAATTATGTATTATTCTTGCATAAAATAACAAACTTATATATTTTTAAAGTATTTTAAAGAAATATTACAAAAAAAAGCGAAAAGGTCGAGAATATTTTGGTTATATACGGTTTTCCCATCTTTTGACCGTCATATTAAATCGGCCATGTTAAATTTTTGAAAAATCGCAATAAGATTTGAAAGAACAGATATCTATTCTGCGAGTTATCTCTATTGCAATGATTCTGCAGGACATTTTCGTATCCAAAATGTGGAATTTTTAGAAAAAAATGTCGAAAAATATTGCTCTTCTTGAAAAAATAAGCCATAACTTTTTTTACTCACTTTCTACGTCAATTCTGACACAGGTATTTGAAAGAGAAGATTTCAGATTATCGAAAACGCTGAGTTTTTTTTCTACGACGTCTATATAAAAAGTTTGAGCGTTGATCGTGAAGAAAAAATAGTGGACATTTGGTTCTAAATGGGTTAAAATATTAATTATTAACAAAGTTATTGTAAAAATGTATATGGGTGATATTGCCACATTTTCTTCTATTATTAAAAAATTATTAAAATTTAATAATAACCTAATAACAATAATTTAATTTGCACGTGTTTCAAATTTTAGTTACGTCATCAATAAGGGAACCATTTCCAGGATGGATAGATAACTATTATGGTCCAATAGGCCTTTACATTGGTGGCGGAAAAGGAGTAATACGAGTAGGTTACTTAGACAGGAGTTGTCATAACAACATTGTACCAGTAGACATTGTCATTAAAGCTATGCTCGTTGTATGCTGGAAACTTGGATTGACCACGTATGATTAGTATATATGTTACAATTATGAGTTTTTAACTCTAGAAGACAAAACTGAATTGCCTATTTTCAAAGATAAAAGCGTGGTAAAACGCCCAAACTTCTCGGATGTCTCAATCCTTTCTATAGTATTAGCAGTAAATTGATAATTAAGTAGTTAATTTTTTTTTGTTTTTTAATGAAGAAAACGATGATGTAATAAATATAATTTTTTTTATTAGGGAAATATTGAAATATCCATCTAAAGCAAATGATATACAAAAAATAAACGTAATTTGAAATTTGTTTAGAGTGATAATGCACCCCGCATTTGTCTTCTAGAATTAACTTATTAAAATGTATTAAAATATAATTAAATTAGAGGAAGCTTTTTTTATTAAAACTACATCAATTTATGTTTATAACAAGATCGTATGCATTTTATTCAATATTTTATTAAGGTTTCTGACTCCTTACCGCAGCCATACAAAATTTGTGACATTAAGGGGACTTATCGGCCTCGAAAAAAGAAATAAAAAAAATTTTTAATAATTTTTTTTTAAGAGAACAAAGAAATCTTTTTGAAACTTTTAACTATACTGTTATATTATTTCGAAATAAATGTAAAAATTTGCCAGTAATGAATAGTAAAAATGTGTATTTATTAATTAACAACAACTGGCAATGTTGATATTAGAAAATTACGACGACGTTTCGGCCCTTTGGTTTGGGCCCTTTTCAAGTTAATGCTAAAAAACAATGGATTTACAGTAAACAATATAAGTTTCCGAACACACGTTACATAAAAAACGGAGATAAACTAATTTTTTTTTTTTTAAGAGCAATATCTGATTAGTTAAAGAAGAAAGTTTATCGTCTACACACCAAGGACATCTTGGAAATATGAAAATTTTAATGAATAAACATATTAGTAGAGCTAGATAAATTAAAGTTCGATTTAATTAAGTTAACTATGCTAAATAAACAAATCCGTAAAAGGTCAAAAAAGACAAAAAATAATAATGAAGCTTACGTGTCATTAATGATGAAAGACGATAATGTCCACGATATAGCGCATTAAATAAGAGTGCACTACGTCAGAGATTATCAGAAATATAAAATATAAGTCAATAGTGAAGAAGCTAGACTAGCTATCATATTAGAGCTACATAAGATCACTCTTTGAAAGTAGAATATGGACTGATGGCTTCAGAGAGTTTTGAGCGGGAGAAGGTTGACTAGAAGAACAATTTTTTAGGGATCGTATAGATTAAATATAAATTAACTTGATTTAAAGTTTGGCTAACACGTTCGCTTAAACCTTTAATGTAATGGATAGAAAAATGTTTTCGTATATATCGAAGTTGTTGACATTCTCATTTTTATTGTTATAATTAATGTTATTTAGTTGCTTTAATCTTTTGTTAATTTGTCTATTAATTACATCTGGTGGAAAACAGTTATTGTGTAAAATGCTTTTGATAATATTAATGTTAGATAGATGAAAACGTTCGTCTGATAATAAGGTAGCCCGGTCGACCAAACTTGTAATTTAATTTATTTTGTACTTATGGGGATGACTGGAGAAATAGTTCACGTAGCCACTCGAAAAGGATTTCCTGTACTAATTAGTAAGTGGATTATTTCCCTCACTAATAACTGTGGTGTCTAAAAACGAAATAGAATTTTTTTTTTATTTTGTTGGTGAATTTGAGACGTGGATGAACTATTAAAAATGTTGAGAATGTCATCAACTTTGGATTTAGGTACTACTGCAAAAATGTCGTCAACATATCTGTAAAAAATAGGTATTTTAAAATCTAATGCGTTCAAGCAGTGGGTGTCAAGATCATCCATTACAATATTAGATATGATCGGAGAAAGCGGAGAATCCATGGGGCTACCAAAAATCTGTTCGTATATCTGCCCATTAAAACAAAAACTTGTTGAGTTCAAGACTAATTCAATTGCAAACAGGAACTGTGATAAATTAAATTTTGTGTACTGCGATATATCACTCCATCTGTTCTCTATTCTTTTATAAACTAATTCTTTGGGGATGTTAGTAAGAAGTGCAGTAACATCTATTGAGATGAGGAGCTAATCTTCGCTGATTTTTTCTTTTCTAATAGTCCTTGCAAACAACCAACTTGATGTAGGAACTAGGTCTATGAATCGATTTCTACAAGATTTTGTGTAAAAAACAAGCTATGTTATAAAGAGGACTACCTAATGTGGAGACGATAATCACGTAGTAACTACGTGAACTATCCAGTCACCCCCATAAGTACAAAATAAATTCAATTACGAGTTTGGTCGACCGGGCTATCTTATTATCAGACGTTTTCACCTATCTAACATTAATATTATCAAAAGCATTTTACACAATAACTGTTTTCCACCAGATATAATTAATAGACAAATTAACGAAAGATTAAAACAAATAAATAACATTAATTATAACAATAAAAATGAGAATCTCAACAACTTCGATATACGGAAACATTTTTCTATCCCTTACATTAAAGGTTTAAGCAAACGTGTTAGCCAAACTTTAAATCAAGTTAATTTAGATTTAATCTATACGATCCCTAAAAAATTGTTCTTCTAGTCAACCTTCTCCCGTTCAAAACTCTCTGAAGCTATCAGTCCATATTCTACTTTCAAAGAGTGATCTTATATAGCTTTAATATGATAGCTAGTCTAGCTTCTTCACTATTGACTTATATTTTATATTTCTGATAATCTCTGACGTAGTGCACTCTTATTTAATGCGCTATATCTTGGACATTATCGTTTTTCATTATCAATGACATGTAAGCCTTATTATTATTTTTTGTCTTTTTCGACCTTTTATGGATTCATTTATTTAGCATAGTTAACTTAATTAAATTGGACTTTAATTTTTCTAGCTCTACTAATATGTTTATTCAGTAAAATTTTCATATTTCCAAGATGTCCTTGGTGTGTAGACGATAAACTTTCTTATTTAATTAACCAGATATTGTTTAAAAAAAAAATTTAGTTTATCTCCGTTTTTCGTGTAACGTATGTTCGAAATTCATATTATTTAAATAAAGTAAAGTCTCTTTACGTCACCCGACGTTATATTATTTACTATAAATCCATCATTTTTTAGCATTAACTTGAAAAGGGCCCAAAGGGCCGAAATGTCGTCGTAATTTTGTAATATCATCATTGCCAGTCAATCGTTGCTGTCAATTAATAAGTACACATTTGTTATATTATTTAATTACAAAAAAACTTTTTAAATTGATTTATGTAATTTATTATATAAATATGTTTTTGCAAAAAAAGTGCTAAAAATCATTGGCGGAATGGATTCCGGTAAAATAAATCGCCTGAAAAAAAATAAAAATAAAAATAAAAAAATAATTAATCTATAGGAAAAAGGCTCCAATATAGATTAGAATGGGGAATTTTGACCGAAAAATCACAAAAATGGCGGAAGGTTTAAAAAAAAGAACCTCGATTTCGTAAGAAAAAGGTGTTAAAAAATCAAGAAATTGTTAACCAATCGTTATGATTTTAGTCTATACTGGAGCCACAGATATGTACTACAACAAATTAAAAAATCAAAACATCCGTCGAGTAGTTTTTTAAATATTTTTTCCGCCGTGCGAAAAAATTCAGTTTCGAGAAAATCGCGTTAAAGTTTTGAAATACAAATTTTATGTAAAAAAATTACTTACGTTTAATTAATTATATCTGGTTTATACAAAATTCCTTTTTCCTCCTCGTATTGTTCCTCTTGCTTAAAATCGATTTTTTGAAAATTCGAAACCGATAAATCCCCATAAGTAAGAAACGTTGACAACGCCATTTTTGCGTCCGTGCTATGTCGTAATTATTTGCTGTATTCTTCTGTTGCTGTAACTTGTGTCGTGTTTATAAATTCCTCAAAATACAGCGAATTGTAACTATTATACACATAAAAGAAAAATTTTCCTTTTTTTATAGCAGGGAAAAATCGACCTTGCATCATATTTATTTGACGATTATGTATTGACTATTATAAAAAAAGGATATCATTCGCCATATTTTAACCAATATATTAAAGTGATTTTATACGTTATTTTATTCAAATTTATTTTTATTTGCAAATGGCACGGACCCAAAAAGTAGGTTGTCAACATGTCATTTCTCACTTCTAATGTCATAAATTTAATGGCTACGGCGATGGACCAGGAGCATTAAATCTGAATAGTGGAACTTATTGGCTGCATTCAGCAGAAAAATAGCTTTACAACTTTGTAAATTCTTCGATACGATTAATGCTTGTCTTTTTTATTTTATTACATTTGAAACATTTTTTATTAAAAATGGTGCCATATTCTCACCATCTTTCTTATTTTGAGATTAAAGACAATCACTTCGCAATTACTCCGCTATACTCAAAGACTTCCAAACAACTCCGACATTATTATTCCAAATTTTAGTGCTTTACTCATATTTAATTTTTCTTGACAAAGGTTGCGGAGTATTACAGACGTGTTTTCTAACACGTTTTTCTAAACAATACTTAACATTTGCTGTTGCGAATTGATATTGATAGACACTTAATGTACTTAACGTAACTTACACGAGATACACTTGATAAGGGCCAGAAATCGCCTGGCCAAAAAATTGTGTTTTTCTTTAATTATATCAATAAATATTTTCCAGATTAGTTATTACCCAAGAGTTTTTATTATCATTCTTTGATTGCTAGCAACTGAACAATTTTCCACTTAAATTTTATATCTAATTTTTCTCAGTTTTTTTTCCCTATGCGAATTTATTTGGACGAGAAAGATTTTGCCTCAGAGTGTATGCGTGAGCACGCGTGTATGTGTATATGTCCGTATGGCCAATTACACAGGCACACAAAAAAAGTGGTTGGTCCGTCGGATCAAACTAGTCAATCCTTATGTATTTTGACCTGCTGAATCCAAATCCACGATCAAAATTGTTGAATTGGTTCATTTTTTCCTAACCTCAAAAAAATACAAGGTCAGAATTGCTGAATTTGTTAATTTTTTCCTAAAATTTTAACCTAAAAAAACACCTTGTGAAAGCAGTTTGGGTCACAAATGTATAATCCGGAGCGTGCAGACTTGCGTAACCACATTACCTGGGGAAAATTCAATACAGATAACAAGTCTGAGAACGAATAGCGTGAATGAATAGCGTAGAAAATTTACTCCCCTTTTCTATTATATCTAACTCTTTTATTTTCAAAGATTCTGTGCAATAGCTTTCTCTTATGTTTCTTTCCTTTCACAGAGACATCTCGTTTGAGCGTCCAGCAGAAATCAGCCATCATGTTTACATCCCACTTGCCTTGATATCGATGCTCCATCTCCTTGATGTCCTAATGAAATTTTTCTGCCTGTTTTTTACTGTAATCACCTAGATTTTCTAGGAAGTAGTCGATATGAAAATCCAAGAAATGCAACTTAAGATTCATTAAGCAACCTAGTTTTCTATAGTTCTCTATCATTTTCGCCACCCTTTTTCTGTAATCTTGACTTTTGTGATTTCCTAGAAAATTTTCTGTAACACCTTTGAAACTCAGCCAGCTTTTTCGTTTTTATTCATTTTGGTGACAAAATTGTCGTCTCTCAACATTTTACGTATTTGAGGTCCATCGAAAATTTCTTCCCGCAATTTCGCATCAGAGAGGTTAGAAAATTTTTCTTGTAAATACTAGTAGCATTCACCTTTTTTCTTCAAAGCTTTTACCCATTGTTTTATGAATCCTAATTTGATATAAAAAGGTGGAAGAAGAACTTTTGAAGGCTCAAATAACGGTTTATTTATGATGTTTTTAGATCCAGGTTGCAGAGATGTTCTTGTCGGCCATTCTTTTCTTATGTTATGGTTCGTACGATTTCTACTATCCCATTCACATAGAAAGCATGAATTTTTTGTGTAACCTGATTGTTTACTCAATAATATGGTGAGAATTTTCAGATCCCCACAAATTTGCCATTTATGTTCTGTGTATTTAATTTTTTCAAGAACTGTTTTCAGGTTTGTGTACTCTTCTTTTATCACTACTGAGTGCGGTATAGGAATGAAGGCATATACATTAGTATTATGCACTGCTTTCAAGTTTCTCTTAGAAGAATCGATGAATAGTCTCCAGTCATCAGACTTGTAACATCCAGGTTTCAGTTTGTTCATTAATCCAATAACATTGTGACAATAGACTAATCAATGTTTTTCTGTTCTTCATCTGCAGAGAAATATTGCCGATATTTTCTTTCTCTGTCATGATAATAGGAAGTTTTTACATTTTTCACCTTCCTAGCATTGTGTTTCAATTAGTACGCCAGAAACTCTGCTCCATCCTTGGGCAAACCCAAATCTCGAACGAGATCGTTCAACTTCTCTTGTGTTATTTTTCCTGGCTTTTTTGAAATATTATACAAAACATAGTCACCATCAGTTGATTTACTTTCACTCTCAATCTCGCTTTCAGTATTACTCTCAGATTCTTCCAAACATCCATCAATTTCCATTCGATTGAGTTCAGAAGTAATACTTGTATCTATGACTTTATCGTTTGTTTCGTCGGATGCTGATACATATATAGATTTCGTTAAACTCGAAACATTGGCGTAGCATAATGCTGACTTATTTTTGTGTTGTTTATTCTATTCAGACTTGTCATACAGAAATAGCAATCTTCTCTGATCATCGATTTCTTCCATATAGCAGGTACTCTTATTCTTAGTTTTGTCTTGTTCTTTTCATAACTTGGCAACATTTTATAACAAGAACTACATATTTTCTTGGGGACCCAATCGGATTCTTGATTCGCGATACAGAAGGAATTTTTGTAGAGATCTTTGTTTTTGTCATTAATGTTTCTACGGTTTTGTGGTATCTCATATCGGAGGTTAAAAAAAAATAAGCCAATTCTGACCTTGGATTTGAATTCTGCGGGTCAAAATACATAAGGATCATAGACTAGTCTGGTCCGCCGGACAAACATAAAAAAAAATTTTTTTTTTTGAAGTTAGGAAAAAATGAGCCAATTAAGCAATTCTGACCTTGGATTTGGATTCAGTGGGTCAAAATACATAAAAATTGACTAGTCCGGATTGCCGGATCAACATTTAAAAAAAAATTTTTTTTGAGGTTATGAAATACGAGCTAACTTTGCAATTCTGACCTTGGATTCGGATTCAGCGGGTCGAAATACACAAGGATTGACTGTCTGGTCCGCCGGACCAACCACTTCTTTTTGTGTGCCTGTGTTATATATGATAATATAAAATTGCATAAGTCCATTTTCTTTCATGTGGTTAATTTATTTAAAAGCAAATATTTGTCTTCTTTTTATACAAATCTTATAAAATTTTGTTTACGTAACAATCAGTTACTTATAGATTAATTAATGTATAATTATAATTATTAATACTATATTATAGGTTTACTAAAGGTTCTAATTTATTTGTTTTAAATTGTGTAAATGAGAAACGTACAACACATGAATATGACATAGACATGTGTGTAAGATTGAGTGATGAGATACCTCTGGAAGGGACTGTCTGGAATCAAAGAATAATATACACTACTAATTTTACTTTATTTTATATATTAACGATGTTATTACATGTTCCGCCAGCTATATTAATAGATTGGGTTTTAAGGTGCTCTGGACGTCGACCTATGTAAGTCTTAAATTAAATGTTTAACTAATTTAACTAATTTAGAAAATGCAAGTTTTTCCTTCATGTATTTGATTCAATTAACAAAATTTAATTTATTTAAGGGGATGCTGGAGACATCTGTTTTACCGATTGAACGTTATTATTTGTAACTAGGCCTATTTTTTTACTGATTTCATAGAATTAAAAATCCTTCTCTAGAATTAAAGTATAGACAATAACAAATTGTACCTACCTATAATATTATGTAAAAAACAAAAGAAGTTAAAAAATTATATTTTTGTGCAGTTGCCTCGTATCTTCCCAGTGAACACAGTAATATAGCAGCAATGTAACAGCAATGTAACCGAATATAACAGGTTACGTTACTCTGAAATTACACGTAACTTACATGTAAGTTACAATTTCCGACTCAGCAATATAACATGTTATAATTACATGTTATCTAACCGTTACACAACAGTTACAAAGAAAAACAAAATAAAATAAAAATGTCATTTTTTAAAAATTATTTTTATTGACAGCACATACTACATTTAGAATAAATTTTTATTAATTAATTAAATTTAAATTATGTAATTTTTTATTTTATTTTTACTTGTCGCTGCTAGGTTTGAACCCGGGACCTTAGGATGACGAACTTTGTACTCTACCTGCTACGCCAATTTGACTCATCGATATGGGTACTTGTTATTGTCTACATATACTTATATGTTATAAACTGACGCAACTATATTATTTTTTATAAAAGTAATTAAATTTTGCAAAACATTAAAAATAAATAGCATTAATTTATTTACTTATTAATTTCATTGTTAAATTTATCTTTTTCTATAACCTTAATAATTTGATAGAAATTGCGATCTATTTAGCACTAATCTTTGAAGCGTTCAAATGATTAATTAGATGATTAACTATATAGATTGTAATTCTAAGAAAAATTGAATAGTATACATTTATTATTCTGTTTTTGTTCAGCACATAATGAATTTCGATTTTGTGCATTTTTTTGTGCGCAGTAATTGTAGACAAACTGTTATTTTTGAAAACATTATCTTTATAATAATTTTTTTTATTTTCAAATAGATCTATCATTCAGGATGTTGTAATGTTGTCTGATTTCTGAGTCAACTACGACGCATCGTTTCGTAATAACATTGATACGAACGTGTTATGTTACGATTATACAATTTTTGTTGAATAACTGCTGTAACGCAAAAACGATGTATAACAGCTATATCACTTGCGTATAACAAATATTACGTAACAGGTTATTTCCATGTCATATAGCACCTACATATCACAAGAATAACAATGTTAAATTACATGTAACTTCCATGTTATATTGCCACTATAAAATGTGTTCACTGGGTTTCATCTGTAACACATAAGTTTTAAAGACTCTGTACGTACAAATAACTAGTACGCACTAATCTTATTACATGAAAGAATAATAAAATGCTTGCAGAAATGAGCTAGAAGCTTTGGTGTAAGAAAAAAGCCTCAGAGAAAATTTCGTATATATGTGTGAGTGAAGAATCGGTCCGAGGCGGTCCGAGGATAGAAACAGAGCACTAGTTTAATTCACAGATTAATATTAATATATGTACTTTAATTCTGGAAAAGAATTTCTAAATCTATAAAAGAAATATATACGAAATCTCATTAATGATGTACACGAATGACTCTACATTATCGACCTCGAACAAGTTTGAGAAGCAGTCCGGCATCCCCTTAAACGTTTATTAAGATATATAGCAAACAAAAATAATGACATTTACCGAATCTACGAATGGCATTGTATGTTTGTTTGTGTTATAATACATTGCTAAGTGAATTACGTCTGTTGTCTTTTTAAACCACTGATTTATAAAAATAATAGGAAAAACTTGCAAAAAATAATAACTTTAACAATTTAAAAAAGAGAATATTTAATAAATGCTTGTTAAAATCAAAACTATTAACTTGCACATCAATTTAATTATGATGTAAGAGGCACGGTAATGTAAACTATGCCACGCACAGCTAGGCGTTTCTTATGTGAGACGCCATTTTGAAAGACCTTTAGATTATTAAATCTTAATAAAGGCTAAATCGATCAAGTAATAGTATCGCTCTATCGATAGATTAAGTTTAATTTGCGTAAGAAAAGGACTTTTATTCATCTTGTACGGGTTCTGTAAAATATTGCGATGCAAAGTCTGATTTAGTAAATTTTTATTTAAAAAACGTCTATAACTCGGCGAAATATAGAAACGTAAAACTTTTTATGTAAACTTTTTTTCCATCAAGCAAGTTGGCGGAAAAGTGAAAATTTAGTCTTATGAGTAATCCTTAGCTGAGATTAGTCAGACGCGAGCACGTACGCATATAATGTTTCGGATTTTTTAAAGTTGCTGACATCAACTGTCTTTGATAATCATTTTATCTTTGAAAACCGATTGTTTCAATTTATTGGGAAGATTTATTTAACAGAGTTGCCTTTGGCGTTAATAGTAACTTTAAAACATTCTCTTCAAAATTTGAAAAGGAAATTTTAAAAGAAGAATTTCTTTCTGTACCTTGAGCATAGCTTTGCCTTTCAGATTCTTGTTTTTAATCTATTAAGAACCGGCATGTTTTTGGTCGACTTATTAATTTAAGGGAGTTTCTTTGCTCAGGCCCGGCACAAGTGCTATAGAGGATCAAGTAAAAAGAAATACTCAAATAATCATTTTGTTGCCTTCTTTATTTGCTGTATATGAACTAAAGTGAATAATAGTGAATAATAGAGAAAAAATTCGCCTATAAACTACTATTTTTATTACTAAAATAATTTCTTTAAAATTGAGAATAAGCATTTTTTGCTATTATACCACGCTTAGATAATTAAATACAACAATTTGAAATGCATGTTATATCACTAGCACACATTTACCACGCTTATGTGCTGTATCGTTCAATTTTGTAAACTTTTTTTATTCTGTCAATTATTTCACTCAAAGTGCATCGTTTCAAAAATTTAACAGTATTTTTCTGGACAGCTAAGATATATTGTTGTAAAGTTTCACTAAAATCTGTTGATTACTTCTACGTCTAATACGACAATAAAAAAATGGAAAAATTATGAAAATTGATTAATTCCCATAAGAGTCAATTGTAAATAAAATATTTTATATCTAAATAATTAGTTAGTTTAGCTTTCTGAAATTTTTACAGTCAATTTATATCACTAACTTTAAACTTCTCTACAAAGTTTTATGAAAATATGTTCATTCTGATTTAGCAGCGGAACTCCCTTAAGAACTATAACTTTTTTGTCAATGTCATGGCAAAAAAATGAAAAAAATGGTAAAAAATATGGAATTAAAGGGGAATATACATGTAAAAGTCAAATTAACAGTTTTAAAGAAACAGACCAAAACGCATGCACGTGTTGAGCCTCTCCGTCCTTTTTTTCTCATGCCTTTTATTGCTTTCTTCTTTTTCTTCTTCGAGAATACAGACAAACTAATGTATTTGCCAGAAATTGCTGATTAGCGATAAATAGCCATAGTTTTTGTAAAGTAAGAACTTTTTATTACAAAATTTTTGAACGTGTTTTTCTCCAAATTACTTTTTCAAAATCTACAATCGCGATGTCTTAAAAACTACTAAATTGATTGCAATAAAATTTCGTATGTTTTTAGATAAATAAGTATTTTATTGGTGAATATAACCAATTTGCAACAAAAAATGTTGAAATAATTAATTTTGCAGTAGAAAAACAAAAATGTAAAAAATTGTTATTTCTTGTGCCACCAAAATTAACTTTGGACTTAAAATTTTTATTTAACATTTATCGGTAAACTATTGGCCTACTTTTCAAGAATCTTTTTGATTTCCATGTTTCGAATAAAAATTGACGACTGTAGCACGGTTGCAATTTGAGTCCTAGCCAAAAATAGTGTCTGACACCTCGGCGAATATATTAGTATATTTAAATGATTATATGTATATTAAGAAAACTTTTTTTAGTTTTTTCTAATGTGTGATAAAATTATGTTAAAATCTCAAAACAATTGCATTATTAATTTTTAAGAAAAAAATTCTCAAAAATAGCTTAAAAATTCTCGTTCAACATGTATACCCCCCCCCCCCTTTAATTTTGAACAATTGTTTATTTGACATTTTTTAATTTTATTATTGGGTAGCCTTTACAGAAATGTAATATTCAGCAATATGAACAGTAATTGAAACTAAACCATAATTTTTTTTTAATGCGCAGCCATGATTCAAAATAATTTTCTTTAATTATAAAAAACATTTATTCTTTCTTACATAAATTTTTATTTTCTCTATCTATTAAACTCTTTGTTCTACATATTTAGAAAAAAATTCCCATATAACTTTTATATACACTGAGAGAAAAATATATGATATTTACGACTATAATTGCATAGTAAAATAATTATAGTTAGAAATATCATTTTTATAGTAATTATTACTGTAATATTGGTAATAATAACTATATATTTATGGTAAATGCTTATAATGGTCATTTTATGCTACAACTAGTGTATACATTTTTATAAAAGTGTATAAAAATTTTAATTTTAATTTATAGCAACCATATCATAAGTTACATAAACTAATATTATGGTTATGAGAACTATAATATAATTTAAATCAACTATAAATTTATGGTCCACTGGCACCTCAACTATATTTTATAGTTATTCAACAATATAAATTAAAGTTATTATTACCAATATTATAGTAATAATTACTATAAAAATAACATTTCTAACTTTATAATTATTTTACTATGCAATTATAGTCGTAAATATTATATATTTTTCTCTCAGTGTAAT
This sequence comes from Monomorium pharaonis, assembly GCF_013373865.1. Taxonomy (NCBI): domain Eukaryota; kingdom Metazoa; phylum Arthropoda; class Insecta; order Hymenoptera; family Formicidae; genus Monomorium; species Monomorium pharaonis. The sequence continues at coordinate 8,190,189 of NC_050472.1, read as the reverse complement.
AGCACATATGAAGATAATTGTTTTTTGAAACAATTGTTTTACAACATTTTATAAATTTTAAATCTACAGATTCAATAATATAGTTGAATACGTATGTATATCGTTATGTTCAAATTTTATTTTAATGAATATGTTATTTAGGGCAATACGATTGGTACGACTATTATATGTTGTCAATTGTGTTACATATTACTTTTCGTCTAATAATTGGGAATACAGCAATATAAATAAATCGTTCTTGACATCCTTAATACCACCTGAAGAACAAAAAATGTTTTCTTTCGATTATTCCGCTTATGATATAAAAAAATATTTCAAGTAAGCATATTATATCTTTTATTTTTAACTTTTTGTTGACACACATTTTTTTCGATCAATTTTGACAAATTGGGCTCACACCGAGAACAATTTTTAACAACTGCCATTTTCATATAAAGCATTCAATCGTTATAATAAAAATTGTAGGTCAATTTAATCAAGTTTTCTTAAATGTATTGCAATAATTTTTTTAATAAAATCTTATTATAGTTTCTGTAAAAAAATTTTTGTTTATTATATGTCAAAAAAAAAAAAGATATTTAAAAAATTGTAATTTTTATAGATTTTAATGTTAGAAACTAAAAATCTGCAGAGTTGTTTAAATATAATATTTTAAGAAAAAAATAATTTTTAGTGGACTCTGAAAAAAAAAAAACTTATTTTGCATATGAAAAGTAGATTGTTACGATAAATAAAAACCAAAAATTTTTTAATAAAAGCTTTATTTTTGGACAAAAAAAATGTAAAACATTTATAAATAAAATTGGAATAGTTTAGGACTTTATTACGTACGCGTGAAAAGCGTCAATGTTGTCTTAGCTGTCGTCAGAAGCAGGTTATGCATGTGAATTACCCAATGTGTTAAAGACGTCAGCTGATCGACTAAACTAAATATTTCACATAAATTAATTTATGTAAAATAAATAAACAAAATTTAAAAGAAATTGCAAATATTATAAGGTTATTACACTTACTATCAATACTAACAAAATAGTCGAAAACGCAAGGTTTTTTAGTTTAGTCGAAACTGACGTGTGACACATATAGTTCACACCCATAACCTCCCTCTGACGACAGGTAAGACCACACTGACGCTTGCCACGCGTACGTAATAGTCCTAAATTGTAGTTAATTCTCCAATCTAGTACTAAATGGTGCCACTTGTTCAATATTCTAAAAATTGGAAAACGTACAGAGCGTTAAAGTTATTGTACGCGTAGCTTACACCCAGAGTGTCAACAAAGGATTAATAATGTCTTTATTACAAAAATAGTTTAAGGCTTTTAAATGTTTATAAATATGGTTAAAAATATTTCATGATTTGAAGGAACTCTATAATTGGTGGCAAAAAGTTTCTTCTTCATGAAGACTTAAACCAATTAGATGAAGCTAGAGTACGTCGACAAAGGTACAAGTATTATTGTATTATAAGATACATAAGAATAGACGGTGACATTATATGTAGATATAGACTCTAGTCATATCTTTGCATTAGATAACAATTATTATTTATTACTTATTCCTGTAATTATTGGTTCCCATTATTAGTGTCATTATAGTGTCTAACACTAACAAGAAGAAATAATTAAATAATTTCATAAGTAATATTTAAGGTCATTTTATTATTACAATTTATTAAAATAAATTTGCAGCAATTATAATATGCTCATGCATGTATGAATATATCATAATATACTTATGCATTATACAAATACATTTGTTACAAAGCATTTTTACTTTTCAAATCAAAACTTTTCCAGGATGCACTTTAACATTTATTATACATATTTTAATTTTTTTTTAAATTTAAGTGTATATATATATGTATATTACGTTGTTAGTGTTAAAATAATTGCGGTTTTTCTGAAATTCAAAATTTACGCGGTTATTCTGAAGTAAATTTTTATCCGACTATATTCAAATAGTACATCATTTTGAAATTTGTTTTATTAATTTACGTTTAACCTCTTGTTTCACTTGTTTACAAGATTATGTTTCTTACCGAAATAAAACCGGAAAGAAGCAAATTTGTACAATTTTGTTATATAAATTCAAATTGAGACAGTGTAACTGTTGTAAAACTCGATCTTTTATATGATTTATTTAGGCCTGGTCTACAATAACTGGGGTAAGAATAGAGTAAGAAATAAGAGTAAGGTAATTTCCTTCTGCGCTGTGATTGACCGAGCATTAAGAAAAGCAGGAGTAGGAGTAAGACGAAATGAAATCATTTATTTCGTCTACACCCTTACGCCAGCTTTCTTACACTGGATTAACTCTTTTACGCCGAGTCTTACTTCTTACTCCATGCTTACTCCAGCTATTGTAGAACATGCCTTGTATATTTACTCTCTAAATTTCTTAGAGTAAAAATACTGCCATTCCAATTTTTCGAGTGATTTTTCACTCAATTTCGAGTGATTTTTCACTCTTTAAGAGTGAAAATATTGTCACTCCAATTTTTTTCACTCTTAAAGAGTAAAAAATCACTTGAAATTGAGTGAAAAATCACTCGAAAAATTGGAGTGGCAGTATTTTCACTCTAAGAAATTTAGAGAATAGATGCAACTAAAACTTGATTTATACATTAGATTCAACTAAAAAAGAAAGGCAACAACCAATCGTGTTTGAGAACTTTACAACTGTTTCACCGCTACATCCTCTCCTAAACGCAGCCAATGAAGTGTTTGGTGAGAATATCATTAGTGAGCCTATAACTGTAACTCAACACTGGTTTCAAAAATTTTTCAACGAAGATGAAAATCGAAGACGTGAACGCATTATTCTGCAATTGATAATAATGAGTTAAAAGCTATTATTGGAGCAGATCGAAAGCGTCTCGAGACCTTGAAAATAATTTACTATTTAAATATAGTCGAACAAAGTCTATTTCATGGCACTGATCGTGTAACTTTTTTCCAACGATGGAAAGCGAAAAGTGAAAAATTTTACCTTAAAACATATATGTATGTATATACCTGGAAGGAAAATGAAGAATCGAGCTTGTATCCAAGTTAAGTGTGACGAGAAATATGTTTTAATAAAAGAGAAAAGTAGGTTTTCACTTTATTCCGCAATGAGAGCAACCGCAAGTTAAATAGCATTATTATTGTAGGAGGTTAGGAGTTATAATATAAGAAATATCTCGATGGCATCGATATTGATCGCAAAAAATACTGAAAATGTATTAGTCATATAAACGTTTTAAACTGTTTCCATTCAGTTTTTAATAATACTAAAATGACGGAACATATCATGGAACAAGATGCTTCAAATAATCACAAGACTGAATTTATACAAATTACTGCTAAAATTTATATAAATTTGTGTTTATTCCACGAAGGAAAAAGTGCAAGTGATATAAACATAAAAAATTTATTCGACAAAATATTCAAAGTTAATACACTTTAAGCATCAGTAATATATCTTAAATGTTATTTGTTATTGTACTTATAAAAAAAATTTAAAGTAAAGTCTATTATTATTTATAAATACAGTTTATTATTATTTATCATAGTATGTACATTAATTATCATCTTTTCGATTATTGTCTATTGTATCTCAATTAAAAATTACATTTCAATTTTCAAACGTGCGGTGAGCGTGACGTTACTTGCGTTTGCACATTGCGAGCAAGGCTTATATATAATCTACCTTTTTCTCTCGCACCCAACTTGGACACAAATCTTTTCTACGGGAAGCATAAGCTGTTCACCTTCCAGGTATGTGTTCTAAGGCCGGTATTCATAGTCGGATCTTATATTTAAGATCATCTTAAGTACTGTTTTAAGATGCCATTAGCCAATCACAGAGCCGTATTAGCATCTTAAGACATTGCTTGAGACGATCTTTAAATAAGATCCGACTATGAATATCAGTCTAAGAATTTCACATGAAATTACACGGTTGATGCCCAGAATAACCGCATGTATTTTGAACTTCCAAAAACCGCAATTATTTTTGCACCAACTTAATATAAATATAAATATAAACATTATATATATATAAATCTCTGGGTTGAGTAAATTTGGTTACGTCAAAACTACAATCGAATCAAATTAGATAAATTTAGTCTGTTCAATAAGTTGATATAAGAGTTTCAACTAATAAATTTGTATAGTATGACATAAGTATAAATAAAAAAAAAAAAAAATAAAACATTTTTGATTATATTAATTAACAAATTAGAATTAATATAATTTCCTGTTTAATATAATATAAACAATCTCTTATCTATAATTAAGATTTACATAATATTACATAATTAATTAAATTTATTTTTAGAGTACATCTGTTCTCTACAGTGATGGAAAATATCATCTTTTTTGGTATGTTATGGATAATATACAAGTGGATCTTTTTGTAGATATAAAATTATTTACTCACCAATATTGTATAAGGAACTGAAATTTATGATAATCAAACACATATACAATGCATATCTTTTTTAGTCAAGGGTATTTTTCTCCTTAAATTTATTATGTATTTTCAATGTAATAAAAATATTTTATTGTTTATATTGTTAAATATCATGTGTATATATTTAATACATAATATACAAAGTGTAAATAAGGTGCAAAAGTGAAATAATCAATGTATGCATGTATTTTTCCATTGTATACGAAATGAAACTTGCAGTCACGTGCATCTTGTAACAAGTATCTACATCACTGCACTGTTACAAATACCAAAGTTGTTTTTTTATGCGCGCATTACTTTTACCGTTACTTTTTCTAAAATGTAAATCGTTACATATTATTCATTTTAATCCTTTTATATCTTCGGCTTTTCTAGAAGAGATGCCTTTATATGATGGAAATAATTTTGTGGGTTTCTGGAGGTGTTAATTTTAAGTCACCTATCAAAAGTAAAATTTAAAATAGTGGTTATGAAATAACGATATATTTAAAATTATGTAATGCGCATATGTACAGGGTGCGGCACCAAAATCTGGACAAAATTTTATTTGAATTTCCTACCGTTCTGTACCATTTGTAGTGGTCACGATTGGCATCCAAATAGCTTGACGCATGTACTAAACAGTCATAATCTCGAAACAGTCGCAATGTTGAAATCAAGTGCGAAGTGTAACCAAAGAGCCGCGATTATCGAAAGTGTTCGCGCTGGGCGCTCAGCGATAGAAATCATTCGGTTTTTCGGGTACCTGAGATCGACTGTGTATGATGTCGTCGCGAAGTATAATGAGTCGGAGAAGTCCAACAAAGGTTTTGCAACACCATTTGGTTCAAAATTGGTTGTCGGACAACGTCGACATGTTTTGGTCCAAATTCTAGCTTCCCAACAGCCCATATTTAAATCCTTTGGACCCAGATAGCCACAAATGTATGTATGAGCACATATTGTTCTTATGTTACTAATAAAGATGTTAGCATTTTGCTACGCATTTACGTCGTCCCTTGTGTTGTTCCCAGCAAACACAGAACATAGCAGCAACATTGCGGCAATGTTATAACATTGTAGCAACATCACAGCAATATTACAACATGTTCTGTGTTTGCTGGGTTATTTGCTAGCATTCGACACTGATCTTAAGTAATGCTAGCATAATGTTTGAAATGTGCAAAGAATTTTATTTCCGACGATCGAATGCTAGCAAACAACAGCACAATGGACGACATAAATGCGTAGCAAGATGCTAATATCTTTATTATATCATACTGGCTATCTGAAGACTTCTATGTTTGGAGCATGGTTGAAAGGGTCACCAACAAGATCAGACATCCAAACGTCGCATTGAGAGCGGCAACCACTATTGAAGCGGCATTCGCCGATATGGACCGCGACACATTAAAACCTGCGAATGCTTCAGACCGAGAATGTCCACAAAACATAAAATAAACTTAGTAAAAATATACTTAGTACATACATTGTACATACATTTATGTATATTACATATTCCAGGTATATACTTTCTTAATGTAATGTATATATGTAATGTATTGGATGTGAAATGTATGTGCAAATGAAACCGAATTAATGTATGTACATAGAAGATTCAAAGTATATACATATGTATATAATATGTATATTGTATGTATGTATATTCCGTATATACATTATTATATGTAATATGTATATATTATATATATACATTGTACACACATTAGATAGTATGTACATTATATATATATATATATTCTATGTATATACTTGATGCAATATACATACAAAGAACGTTAAATGTATATGCAAATAAAACCGGATGTGTACCTAAATATATCCCATAAAACAATTTGATATACAATGTATATATTATGTATATACATGCATAATAGGTAATACATGCATAATATTATATATATGTCCATAGTATATATATATATATATATATATAACATGTACATAGAATATACATGATACAAATTTGTGGGGGATTGTGTATTGCGTGCGGTACCGTATTCGAGGCACGGTAGCTAATAAAAATGAGATTTGAGGTCTGATTTCGGAGTTGCTAGTGACCTCCGCAAGTGACTTACATGCAAGAGAGAATCACTTGACTTCGGAGAAAGGGCTAAGTTGCATCGCCCAGCGGTAATTGCAAGAATTACTCCTTACGCGTGGGCGTGCAAGTTCACGTTATAGAGGAAAAATATCATAATAATGCATATACATAAAATGTCCGATGTTATGTGGGTGAAGGCGGTCATTCAAGCAGGGAGAGGATGTATTGAGTGTTCTTATTTATGACCTTACAAACAATTTAGTAAAAAAAATTTGTAAACTTTTCTGTTTTTGCAATAAAAATTATGTTTGAAAAAATCTTTAATTCTCTGTCTTTCTCTTTCTCTCTCTCTCTCTCTTTCTCTCTTTCTGAATGTATGTATGTACATATTGGGTGTTTACTTTCTCTCTCTTTCTCTCTCACTTTTGACTATTCTGCGACTCTTTAGCTTTGAAATTATTATTATTAATTAAGAGAAATAAAAAGAAAGAAAGACATATAAAATACATACATATTTATCATATATATGTGTACATATACATTCTTATGTGTATACATATACTTACAGTATATACATATGTAACATATATAAACATTATTAAACAATGTTATTTTTTTCTCTCTCTCTCTCTCTCTCTCTCTCTCTCTTTCTTTCTTCCTTTTAACTACACTAAAAAAAAATTATAACTTTAACAAAAATTATATATGTGTAAAATCCAACTGAGATAGATAAATAATTGGCAACTATTGTAATATGTATATTTCCGGGAAAAAATTGTCCATACATGATCGTATATAATTAGACGTAAGCATATAAAATTATACATAAAACAATATATAATTTTGTATATTAATATATGATCGTATATAATCATGAATAGTTGAGTATATAATCGCACATGATCATATTCATTCATGGATTTGTATGGAACCATACATGAACATATAAAGGCTATTACATGACCATCCATGATCATGTATGATTCTATATTGCAGCCGAACTCCCATTTGTACGATCTTGCATGATTGTATGTACATGATTGTATACCTTCACGTATAGATTTGTATGGAACCATATATGAATATATGAAGGATATTGTACGATCATTCATGGTCATACATAATTGCGTATAGTAGCCGAACTCTCATTTGCGTGTAGATCGCAAGATCGCCACTACCCAGTGAGAAATAGTACATCGAATCGACATCGATCCGACATTAAAATCATCATTTCGATGTCGATTCGACGTCGAATTGATGTCAAATTCATTATCGTTTCTCGCTGGGTAGGCGAAGGCACGGCGCTTCTCGTTCTCGTGAGAAAATTTACTCCAAAAGGCTTATAAAAGAAAACCATCATTCACGGCAAATTCACGTAGTATATATTGTTTTTGTTATACGAAGAGAGTTCGTTATATGATTAATTTACGATCATGAAAGATCGTGTAAATGAAAATTTGGCTACTGTATGGAATTGTATATGATATTATATAGTCGCATAAATATATGCCCCGCCGACACGACTGCATATATGATTATGCATGATCATATATGATCATGAAAGACAAAGTGAAGCAAGTCACACAGCACGAACTTGACAACCAACAACCAATCAGCATCGCGGAAAAACGGTGATAAAATAAATAATACCCCTTTTTAAAATTGGATGTTAATTATTTATTTTTAAATTTATTTTTAGCGTTGAACTGTTTGGTACAGTTGTGGAAAATATCATCTTTTTTGGTATTCTGTGTTTAATATATAAATGGATTTTCTTTAAAACATAAAATAAGATTGTTTATTCACCGATAGTATATGTACGAAAAATTATAATTTGTAATAATTAAACACGTATATGTTTAATAGATTACTTTTCTTCAAAATTTTGAGCAAGAAATATCTTTTTTTAGTTATTGTATATTTAACAAAAGAGATATTTTATTATTCACTGTTAAGTATTATACGTACAATTCGACATATAATACACAATACTGTGTAATAATTGTATATACAAAAGTATCTAATAAAGTGTAGTGTGTTTAAAAACTTATAATAATAGTAAATGTACTTTTCCAATGATTAACACAAAATAATATTTATACAATAAAATGCTAATAATGTAAATATTATTAAAAATATTAAAAAAAACATTTAAAAAGTATTGTGTGCTGATTTGATAGACCAACAGTGACAGAGTTGAGCAAAAAAGGAACCATATGTCCAATTTGGTGTTAAACTCTCTACACATCCGTCAAATTTCATTAAGATTAATTATTTTTATCTAAATATGTTTCCTTGTAAATATAAAGAAATATGCTCATTAAAGTTTAAAAACTGCTAATTTAAAGTATCCAAATAAAAATTGATTACTAAACTAAAAATATTACTAAACTAAAAAAAATATTATCAATAACATATACATGATAGAGTATTTAATAGAATCAAGCAAAATTTCTGGTAAATATAACTAAACTTGAGATTCTATAATTAGAACATCTAATAGATTTTACTACACAATATTTATTCTTACAAGATTACTGATTCATCTATTTTTGAACAGACATACTGTTGAATCTATCAAATTTCCAATTAATGCAACAAAACCTTTTTTCAGTTTAAAATTAGTAATACAATTTATTAATATCTATTTGCCTAGGTGTGATAAAAGCGTTAATTACAAATAAACTGATTTAATCTCTACTAATTTTTTGTAATCTTTAAATATCGCTATCTACATTTTCAATTCAAAATTAATTAAGCGGGACAGTCAACTTAATGGCAATATAAAAAAATAAACATTTACAAAATTTGAATTAAAGTTATCTTGACTAGGTCAAAGTTATCTCATTTTACCATATTTTCTAAATTTTTCGAAAAATTTGCTTAGATATGTTAAAATGTACTACCCAGTATATTAAAGATATGCTATGCACGAGAAAGACATTAGCTCTAAATAATTAAGTCAACGAATCGTTAAAAAACTAATGCATTTGCTTTGAATACTGCGTGATTAATTTAACTTGATTATCATTTTTCTTTATCATTTCCGGCTAATTACTCGTGTACAAATGTATATTATACACAATTTAAAAATAAATAAAATCCAAAATTTAATTTGGTTGAATTACAAAGCATCTTTTTTACTCCTCTCTTTTATATTTTTCTCATTTTTAGACTTACATTGTAATATTATAATTAAATATTGATAAAAACAGTGTCCAATACAAATAATTCTAAGTATTATAGTTATGTAAATAATTATGTAAATGTATTGTATTGCATATTATATACGAAGGTTTAAAAATACAAGTAGAGCATATCCAATTCCGAAGAAATTCAGTTTATATTATGCATTTCCAAATCCTTCTTCAAGGATGCAAACAAACTAGCAAAATTTAAATTGTTACTTGATATTACATATTATAATACAAATTTCTATAATACACATTTATATCGTAAAGAGAAGCAAATGCATATTATTGCACGTATTATTTGCACTTTCGACTTTAACATTTATGTCGTAGACCGAAGCAAATGCATATTATTGCATATATTATTTGCACTTTCGACGTTATATTGCACGATTTTTGTCATTTCCTGTATTAAAGCATTATTAATTCCATCACACTTAAACTGGAATATATAACACAAATTGACTATAGAATTCATACTTAAGCAGTAGTAAAGAAATTTGTCAACCATTTGAATTGAAAGTTGTCATAGCTATTTAAAATCAGTAACGTTTATTTTAATTTCATCTACGACTCTCTATCTACCCTTATCATAAAAATAATAGCAGTTTCAAGTGTTTCAATACTTTATATCTTACTTCACATCCCTTTGTTTATATTGTTCATATTGTTTTTGTAAAAAAATAATGAATAAGGTGACAATTGATCCAGCTAAATCGATTCCTGCTTTTTACGCAGGACAAAGTATATTTTTGACCGGTGCAACAGGATTTTTGGGTAAAGTGTTTATCGAAAAGGTATTGCGATCATGTCCAGATGTTCGTGAAATATTTCTATTGATACGTCCAGCAAAAGGATTAGATGTTAATCAAAGATTCAAGAAAATGTTAAACTTACCAGTAAGTTAAATAGAGAAGGAAAACTTTTTATAACGTTTCTGTAAGATTTTAGAAATCCTGATGTGTTATATACAAAACAGACAAAAAGAATTTTTTATAGATACTATTGTAACATTATTACTAAAGAAAGTTACTTTTAAAATTAAAATTTTGTAATTAATATACATGTCAAACATCAAAATAAACATAAATATAATATTGTTGCAAATGTCAATAAACATTTTATTTTTTGGTTATACATTTAATACATTTAATACAAATTTTATAAAAAACTTTTATTATAAAAAAACTATTCTATAAAAAAATGATGTTTTATTATTTCAGTTATTTGACAAATTGCGTGAAGAGCGACCTTCGAGTTTCAAGAAACTAATTCCAATTTCTGGTAATGTTAGCGAGAAGGTATTAGGTTTATCGGATGAAAATAAGCAAATGTTAATTGATAGAGTGACTATAATAATTCATGGAGCAGCGAGTGTAAAATTTAATGACAGCTTAAAATATGCTATACTTAACAACACTAGATCAACGAGAGACATCTGTATTTTAGCTCAGAACATGAAAAATATTGTAGTAAGTTAGAAAAAGTAATTGCGATTGTGTTTTATAATAACACATTCTGTCACATAATATCTTCAATAATTTTATGCAATGATTTGTATCTTTATTGTAAATTATCTTTAAAAATTCATATCAGCAATATGTACTTTTCGAGCTTAAAAACATTTAAAATGTAATAAACTTAAAAGAAAAATTATAGTACTAAAATGTCATAACATTTCAAAATCAATAATATAAATTTAAATATCTATTTTATAACAACTTTTTCATTTACTAAAAATTCCAAAGAAATAAAATCTTTAAATTAATGTTCTTATCTTTTAAAGGCGTTAGTGTATGTTAGTACAGCATTTACAAATGTGAATGAACCATTCGTAGAAGAAAAAGTATACTCACCTATAGTTAATTGGAAGAAAATGATAGATATGGCCGAATCATTAGATGAGCATACTTTAAACGTTTTCATGGCTAAGTAAGTTAAAAACACAAGTCGTTTTTATAAATTTTATATAGACATTTTATATAATCTAAGGTAGGTTTTCTGGAAATTATTTTTTAATTTAAATTCTTGCCTTCAATAATACTGTCTGACACAAATTTTACAACCAAAACACCAAATAGATGAGATGGATTGAATTCTTATCTAAACTTTTTATTGCTAAAAACAAATTTATCAACTGAGTGGTATTGCTTTATTATTACATTTTGAGCCATTTAGTCTCAAAAGTATTAAAAACCGCCGTATGTATCAAAAGTTTTCTGCATTTTTAAATCCAATTAAAAAAAATGTAACATAATGGAATTTTATTTACAAATTTGTTAGCGCCAAAATGTCTATAAAAAATGCCGGTTTGCCTTAAAAATTTTTCAATTATTCTACAGTGTAATTCTTAATTTTGTGTGTGTTTATGTAATTTTTTGCAGATTTTTGGATTATGCACCCAATACGTATATTTTTTCGAAAAACCTAGCAGAGAGTATAATACAAGAATATTCTTTCTCCTTGCCTTGCGCAATTGTAAGACCTTCTGTGGGTATGTAGATTTACTATCAATTATTAGAAATAAATTAATGTATATGAAATAGTTTTAATGTACTGTGGGTTAGGTATGTTCAATATTTTTACATTTCTTGTATTATTTAATATTATTGTAAGAATTCATAAATTTTATTCAGTGTTGATTATCAAAATTAAAATTTTAAACGTAAACTGGGAATTTTGTTATAAATTTAAATAATCATTACAACCCCAAATAGCATAACATTTCTAAAATTCCTGCAGAACTTATAAATACCCGGGAAAAAATAGTCCATGTTTGTCTATGTGAAGAAATTGTAGAAAAAGATAAAGTTATATATAGTTATACATGGTTTTATATTGTACTATGTATGATTATGTATGGTTATGTATGATATTATATATAATTATATACGATTATTTACGTTACTATATACAATTTTATTAAAGCATACATAAAACCTTTAGTTATGTATATATGGTTAGATATGGTGTTCATTTCTGATTATAAAAAATTGTATTAGATACTTTATTTTATTTTATATAGTCAGAAGTAGTCAGATAATATTGTAATTAAAACATTATATTATAATACTTTTTTCCTCTTTTCTTTATTTTGATCAATATCGATAATTTCAAAAAATCTAAGAAAATATTTTAATACATGTGCAATTTTATGGATATGACACACACTACAGTATTGTATAGTATTGTAGAATAAACAGTAATTATTTGAAATACAATTAAGGTATAAAAATACATGCTTTACGAAATTCATACATTGTTTTTAAAAACGTGCAAAACTTTGCATGCGTAGTATTTGCTTTTATATTATGTTTTTGTGTACAGTTTTCCATAATTTGTAGTTTAATTTTGACATACATATGTGATTAATTTTTTTATGGAAAATGGATAATTACAAATTATGGAATATTACATAAAATATTACAATTGAAATTTAAAAGTAAAAGCCACTTAAACTAATATTTTCTGAGTAATGTATACCGCATGACTAATAATTAAAGACATAATTCTGTTGTGCTCCTGTTAGAGTACGGTCACATGGCGTACGAAATAACAAAACGGAAAAAGCAAATAGTAGGTGTTAACCAATCAAAACAATGAAACAACGTAATGGAATTGTTCTGATTAGTTAATCCTTACCATTTTTCCATTTCTTTAAATTTCAAACTCTGTGACCCCCCCTAATGCTGTAACAGAATTACGCCTTTGATTGTTTACGCAATACGCATTACACAGAAAATATTAGTCCATATAGCCTTAAATATTACACGTGCACAAATTTCCTGAAATCCTATTTATCCTTGTATTTCATCGTATCTAAGTATACACGAGAAGTATTGAAATTTTATATCTAATTATATATATTTATATATGATAACCATATTTGGCAAAATATGATTAGATATTGACAAAATTCATATATGGCTAATTTTGTATAAACTTTTTTTTCCCAAGTACTATTGAGAATATTGGTAAACTTTTGGTTTAAGTATATCCATAAAACATGTATAATTCGTACCGCACAAAAATTACCTTTTTTAAAAAAGGTAAAAAGAAACGCCAAGAATATGCGCGCAAAAACCCCCCTTAAAAATGCATTTTTATACAAAACGTTCTCAAAAATGTATTCTTGTAAAAGAACAAAAATTATATTTTTTCTACAAAAGTAATGCCCATACAGCACAGAAGCTTGCAGCAACATTGCTGCAACGTTGCAACATTGCATATTGCGATGTAATGTTTTAGAGATATTGCAAAGACATTATTTTACAATATTACTTCAGCAATGATGCAGCAACATTTTAAAATATTATTAAAATAGTGAAAATAGATAAAATTAATATTCAATACAGTTTGAATAAATATATTACAGTAACTTTTCAAAAATAATGTAAAAGTGATCCTTCTATATTATTTAAAATTTTTCATCTATGGAGATACATGCATTCTGGAGTAGTTTTAATTTGTGTGTAAAACTATTATTATGTAGATTTGTGTATAACAGAGTACAAGGTTATTCAAAATTATTTTAAATAACTGTATTTTTTAATTTAACAAATACAGAGTGATTATAGTGACATCAACCAAACGATCATCCGATCAATTCTAACTATATTTTGAATTTAACAACAGAGTGATTACGTCAACCAAAAGATAAATTTTGTAAGTTTTGTCTCTCTCATCTTATAATGTACTTATATAAGATAAAAGACAAAACTTGCAAAGTTTATCTTTTGAAGTTTCACTAATCACTCTGTATTTGTTAAATTCAAAATAGTTATTTAAAATCAGATGAATTATTTTGAATAATCTTTTTCTAAATAATATTGCATACATATTTTACTGCAATATTGCTACAATATTACGTAACAATATTTCTAAAAGCGGACATTTTACCATTGCTGCAATCTTGCAGCAACCTTGCAGCAACATTTTACAACGTTTATGCAATATTGCAATCTTGCGTTGAAATGTTGCCACAATGTTGCTGCAATCTTTCTGTGCTGTATGGGTGATATAAAGAAAATGCGCCAACTATGAAAATAGATGTTCATACGAATTAGAACATCTACTTTTACAAATACTTATTTGTACAAATATTACAAATAAATATTTTAATACAAATAAATATTTTACTACAAAAACTTGGCGCCGCTAAACCGAATAATTTACTAGCTCTTTTTCTATTTCTTTTGTGCGTGCATCTGAATGTGTGTGTGTGCACGTGTGTGTGTGTGTGTGTGTGTGTGTGTGTGTGTGTGTGTTTAGTATATAACACTTTGTTTATAGCAATTTTTAATATCTCAATCTCTTGTGCGTGCGTGCGCACATTCTCTCTCTCTCTCTCTCTCTCTCTCCCTCTCTCACGTGCGTGTATAATGTCATACGTATATAACGCCATTACGATTTCAATTGCAAAAAATTGTAATTTTTAATTATTATTATTTCAGTCTATAAGTTAAATTGGAAAAAAGCGATTTTGTGTTAAAGTAAATTATTCGGTTTAGCGGCGTTAAGTTTTTGTAGTAAAATATTTTTTTGTATAAAAATATTTATTTGTATGCACTCCAAATCTAAGTGTTTTATAAAGTGTTTTAAAATAAAACATTAAAGTGTTTTATCGGATCAAACATATAAAAATAAAACAGGATAACTATTTTAAACATCGGATTAAAATGTCATAATGTTTTTTATACAACATTTAATACGTTTTATATAAATAATACGTTTACTTGTGTTTTTAATCATTATATATACAGAATAGAAAACACTAAAACCGTGTTAAAGTAAAACACTTATAGATAGAATCGCTACGTGGCATGTTTTCTTGTGAATAAAATGCACTTGTTGTATAAGTAAAAGGAGCTCATCGAGAGCGCGGAAGAAGTCAGATTTTTGGTCATCGACATATAATGTTAGACTGAAATATGTCAGTCTATAAAAGAAATCGAGAAAAATGAGATAAACGGAATTATGAAAATTTTTATTTTAAGTATAATATATTTTGGAATCAAAGCTTTTTTTTAAGAATACATGTGTGTGTTTAAACACTTTAAATGCATTAAATCCACGTCAAAATAAAACACGTAAGTGTTTTGAAAAAAAGCACTTTATATGTCTTTAAATTTAATACGTTTTTAAACGCTTAAAAGGTGACTACAAGAATTTCAACATTTTAAGCGTTTTAAAATAAAACACTTAGACTTGCAGTGTGTTCATTAATTATTAGTTATTAAAAACAATTATAGCATATTTATAACATGCTATATTTATAACATGCTGTATTTGTAGTAATTTAAATAAAAATTAGATCAATTACTTCTGTGTTAAGTTTGTATTAAAATAATTATCAAAAATCAAAAATAATGAATTAAAGATGATAAATTACAATTTAAGTCAATTAGATTTTAATCCTAATCCATCTTATTCAAATTAATTGAATTTTGACCCTTAATTTACAATCTTTTATTTATTATTGTAAAACAGTTAAAAACAACTATGTCTTTAATTTTTTACATAACTGTGTCAAGTAATGACCTGTTAAAAAATCTGAGCATTGGTCGTGGAGAAAAAATAGTGGACATTTGGTTCTAAATGGGTTAAAATATTAATTATTAACAAAGTTATGTAAAAAGTTTTGTAAAAAAGTAAATGGGTGATCATATTGCCACCATTTTTCTATTATTAAAAAATTATTAAAATTTAATAATAATCTGATAATAATTTAATTTGCATGTGTTTTAAATTTTAGTTATGTCATCAATAAGGGAACCATTTCCAGGATGGATAGATAACTATTATGGTATAATAAGCCTTTATATTGGTGCTGGAAAAGGAGTAATACGAGTAGTTTACTTAAATACAAGTTGTCATAGCAACTTTGTACCAGTAGACATTGTCGTTAAAGCTATGCTCGTTGTATGCTGGAAACTTGGATTGACCACGTATGCTCAGTATATATGTTACAATTATTTTTAACTTTAGAAGACAAAACTGAATTGCTTACCTTTAAAGATAAAAGCAAGGTAAAACGTCAGCCCAAACTTCTCGGATGTCTCAATCCTTTCTAACAACAGTAAGATTGATAACTAAATAGTGAATTTTCTTTGTTCTTTTATGAAGAAAACGATGATGTAATAAGTATAATTTTTTTAAATAAAGAAATATTGAAAAATTTATCTAAAACAAAAGATATACAAAAAATAAGCGTAGTTTAAAATTTGTTTAGAGTAATAATGCATTTGTTTTCTAGTATTAACTTATTAAAATGTATAATTAAATTAGAGAAAGCTTTCTTTTTTTATAAGAACTACATCAATTAATGCTTATAACAAGATCGTATGCACTTTATTCAATATTTTATTAAGGTTTCTGACTCCTTACCGCAACCATACATAAATTTGTGACATCAAGGGAACTTATCTGTTTCAGAAAGAGAAATGAAAAAAATTTTTAATAATTTTTTTTTAAGAGAATAAAGAAAACTATTTGAAACTTTTTAACTATATTGTTACACTATTTAATTGCAAGAAATATTTTTTAAATTGATTTATGCAATTTATTATATAAATATGTTTTAGCAAAAAAAGTGCTGAAAATAACTGGTGTAAATGATTTTGGTTAAATGGATCGTCTGAAAAGGAAAAAAATAAGAAAGATTATTAATCTATGGGAAAAAGGCTTCAGTATAGATTAGAATGGAGAAATTGGACCAAAAAATTACAAAAATGGCGGAAATTTAAAAAAAAAACTTTGTTTTCGTAAGAAATAAATGTTAAAAAATTGATCAAGAAATTGTTAACCAATCGTTATTTTAGTCTACACTGGAGCTACAGATATGTACTACACATGTTAAAAAATCAAAACATCCGGCGAGTAGTTTTTTTATATTTTTTCCGCCGTGCAAAAAAATTCAAAAAATCGATTTTTTGAAAATTCGAGACCGATAAATCCCCAAAAGTAAGAAACGTACGTTGACAACTCCATTTTTGCGTTCGTGCATGCTATATTGTAATTATTTGCCGTATTCTTCTGTTGCTGTAACTTGTGTCGTGTTTATAAATTCCTCAAAATACAGCGAATTGTAACTATTATAAGTATAAAAGAAAGATTTTTCTTTTTTTATAGCAGGGAAAATTCGACCTTGTATCATATTTATTTGACGGTTATGTATTGACTATTGTAAAAAAAGGATACCATTCGCACATATTTTAACGAATATATTAAAGTGATCTTAAGAGTTATTTTATTCAAATTTATTTAATTTGCAAATGGCACAGACGCAAAAAGTGGGTTGTCAACGTGTCATTTCTCACTTCTAATGTCACAAATTTAATGGCCACGGCGCATCGATAGATCAGGAGTATTAAATCTGAATAGAGGAACTTATTGGCTGCGTTCAGCAGAAAAATAGCTTCACAACTTTGTAAACTTTTCGATACGATTAATGCTTGCCCTTTTTATTTTATTACATTTGGAACATTTTTTTATTGAAAATAGTGCCATATTCTCACCATCTCTCCTATTTCGAGATTAAAGATAATCACTTCGCAATTACTCCGTTATACTCAAAGACTTCCAAACAACTCCGACATTATTATTCCAAATTTTAGAGCTTTACTTATATTTAATTTCCACTGACAAAGTTTGCGGAGTACAGACGTGTTTTCTAACACGTTTTCCTAAACAATACTTAACGTTTGCTGTTGCGAATTGATATTGATAGATATTTAATATACTTAACGTAACTTATTTATTTACACGAGATAATTTATTAACACGAGATACACTTGATAAGAGCTAGAAATCGCTTGGCCGAAAAATTGTGTTTTTCTTTAATTATATGTAACTATTTGCGAGATTAGTTATTACCCAAGAGTGTTTTTTATCATTCTTTCACAGCTAGCAACTGAACACTTTTCCACTTGAATGTTATATTTAATTTCTCTCAGTATTTTTTCCTTATGCAAATTTATTTCTTAATGGGGGAGAAAGATTTTGCCTCAGAGTGTAACTCTATGCTTGATCGATTCCGGCTCCCGATATCGATTAGCATGGTACCATTAAAAACTAGATAAGAAATAAATATTCTTCTACTGTACGTTTCAATGTTTTTTAAAATAAATTTTGAATTAATTAATTAAAATAAGAAATTTATTATTTTTAAATTTTGACATGTGTGTAATAAGGAAATTGACATTTTTTAATAATATTTTGTATTGTCGCATTGTGCGTGCGTGCATGCTTGAGCGCGTGTGTATGTGTATGTCTGCATGGCCAATTATATATGATGATATAAAATTGCATAAGTCCATTTTCTTTCAAGTGGTTAATTTAAAGGCTTATTTGTCTTCCTTTTATACAAATCTTATAAAATTTTGTTCAAGTAACAAGCAGTTTCTATAGATTAATTAATTTCTAATTTTATCTATTAATAGGTTTACTAAGGATTCTAATTTATTTGTTTTAAATTGTGTAAATGAGAGACGTACAACACATCGATATGATATAGACATGTGTCTAAGTATGCTTGATGAGATACCTCTGGACGGGACTATTTGGAATAATAAATCAATATGCACCACTAATTTTATTTTATTCTATATATTAACAATGTTATTACATGTTATGCCAGCTACATTAATAGATCGGATTTTAACGTGCTTTGGACGTCGACCTATGTAAGTCTTAAATTAAATATTTAACTAATTTAACTAATTTGGAAAATGAAAATTTTTTCTTTATGTATTTGATTAAATTAACGAAATTTAATTTATTTAAATGTTCATTAAGATATACAGAAAACTAAAATAATAATTCGTATAGTATTCGATAAATATAATAATATCGAATACTATACGAATCGGTATTGTATGTTTGTTTGTGTGTTATGATTTATTGCTAAATGAATTATTTGTTGTCTTTTTGAATCACTGATTTAGAAAAATAATAGGAAAAACTTGCAAAAAATAACAACTTTAGCAATTTAAAAAGAGAATATTTAATAGACGCTTGTTAAAATCAAAGCTATTAAATTACACGTCAATTTAATTATGATATGGGAGGCACGGTAATGTAAACAATGTCACGCACAGCTAGGTGTTTCTTATGCAAGACGCCATTTTAAAAGACTTTTATTATTAAATCTTAATAATGGCTAAATCGATCAAGTAGTAATATCGTTCAATCGATAGATTGAGTTTAATTTGCATAAGAAAAGAATTTTTATTCATCTTGTATAGGTTCTAGTATTGCGATGCAAAGTCTGATTTGGTAAATTTTAAAAACGTTTATAACTCGACGAAACATAAAAATGTAAATCTTTTAATGTAAATTTTTTTAAAAGGAGGACTTCCCTGTACCTTCGCCTTTTAAATTCTTGTTTTTAATCCTTTGAGGACTGGCATGTTTTTGGTCAACTTATTAATTTAAAAGAGTTTCTCTGCTCAGGCCCGGCACAAGTGGCATAGAGGCTCAAGTAAAAAGAAATACTCAAAACCATTTTGTTGCCTTCTTTTTTTGCTGTATAAGTTCTAAAATTAATTATAATAAATGTGAATAAAAGTTCGCTTATAAAATACTATTTTTATTACTGAAATAATTTTTTTTTTTAATTGAGAACAAGCATTCTTCTAACTAAATATAACAATTTCAAATTCATGTTATATCACTTGTGCTCGTTTACCACACTTACGTGCTGTATTGGTTCGATCATTGTAAACTTTTTTATCCTGTCAATTATTTCACTCAAACAAGCAAGTGCATCGTTTCAAAAATTTAACAGTATTTTTCTGGACCGCTAAGATGTATCGTTGTAAAGTTTCACTAAAATCTGTTGATTACTTCTACGTTTAATACGACAATACGACAAGACGTTCAATACAGATTCAATAATATAATTGAATACATATCGTTATGTTCAAATTTTATTTTAATGAATATGTTATTTAGGGCAATACGATTGGTACGACTATTATATGTTGTCAGTTGTGTTACATATTACTTTTCGTCTAATAATTGGGAATACAGCAATATAAGTAAATCGTTCTTGACATCCTTAATACCACCCGAAGAACAAAAAATGTTTTCTTATGATTATTCCGCTTATGATATAAAGGAATATTACAAGTAAGCGTTATATACCTTTTATTTTGAACTTTTTGTTGACACACCTTTTTTTCGATTAACTTTGACAAATCGGGCTCACATACAGAACAATTCTTAGTAACTGCCATTTTTATATAAAGCATTTAATCGTTATAATAAAAATTATAGGTCAATTTCATCAAGGTTTCTTAAACGTATTGCAATAATTTTTTCAATGAAATCTTATCAAAGTTTTTGTAAAATTTTTGTTTATCATATGTCGAGAAAAAAAAGATTTTTAAATAATTGTAACTTTTATAGATTTCAATATTAGAAATTAAAAATCTACAAAGTTGTTTAGATATAATGTTTTAAGAAGAAAAGTAGTTTTTAGTGGACTCTGAAAAAAAAAAAAAAAATTATTTTGCATATGAAAAGTAGATTATTTCGATAAATAAAAACCGGAAATTTTTTAATAAAAGTTGTATTTATTATCAAAAAATGTAAAACACATTTTAAATAAAATTGGAATAGTTTAGGACTTTATTACGTATGCGTGGGAAGCGTCAATATTGTCTTAGCTGTCGTTAGAAGCAGGTTATGGATGTGAATCACCCAATGTGCTAAAGACGTCAGCTGACTAAACTATATATTTCAAATAAATTAATTTATGTATAATAAATAAACAAAATTTAAAAGAAATTACAAACATTATAAGGTACACTTACTGTCAATATTAACAAAATAGCCGAAAACACAAAGTTTTTTAATTTAGTCGAAGCTGACGTCTTTAACACACATGGTTAACACCCATAACTTGTATCTGACAACAGGTAAGATCACACTGACTCTTGCCACGCGTACGTAATAGTTCTAAACTGTAGTTAATTCTTCAATCTAGTACTAAGTGGCACTTGTTCAACATTCTGAAAATTGGAAATGGTACAGAGCGTCAAATTTATCGTACAGGTAGCTTACACCCAGAATGTCAACGAAAGGTCAATAAAGTTTATATTACGAAGATAGTTTAAGACTTATAAATGTTTATAAATATGTTTGAAAATGTTTCATGTTTTGAAGAAACTCTATAATTGGTGGCAAAAAATTTCTTCTTTATGAAGACTTAAACCGGTTAGATGCAGCTAGAGTACGTCAAAAAAGGTATTATATTATTCAACAAGTATTATACAAAGGTATTATATTATATAACAAGTATTATATTATAAGATATATAAGAATAGAAGGTGATGTTATAACATATGTGCATAGATATCGGCACTCGTAATATCTTTGCATTAGGTAACAATTTTTATTTATTACTTATTCCTCTAATTACTGTTTCCCATTGTTAGTGCCATTATAGTGTCTAACAGAAAGAAGAAATAATTAAATAATTTCATGAGTAATATTTAAGGTCATTTTATTATTACAAGTTATTAAAATAAATTTGCAGCAATTATAATATGCTCATGCATGTATGAATATATCATAATATACTTATGCATTATACAAATACATTTGTTACAAAGCATTTTTACTTTTCAAATCAAAACTTTTCGAGGATGCACTTTAACATTTATTATACATATTTTTACATTTTTTTTAAACTTAAAGTGTATAACATACACACATGCACACATATGTATATACATATACATATTAGGTTAATGTAAAAATAATTACCGTTTTCAGAAGTTTAAAATTTACACGGTTATTCTGAAGTAAACTTTTATCCGACTGTATTCAAATAGTATATCATTTTGAAATTTGTTTTATCAATTTACGTTTAGCTTCTTGTTTCAATTGTTTACAAGATTATGTTTCTTACCGAAATAAAAATGGAAAAAAACAAATTTGTGCAATTTTGTTATATGAATTCAAATAGAGGCGATGAAATTGTTGTAAAATTTTTTTATATAATTGATTTATACATTTAGATCCAACTAAAACTAAAAGCAACAACTAATCGTATTAGAGAACTTTACAACAGTTCCAACATTACATTCACTTTTGAACGTAGTCAATAAAGTGTTCGGTGAGAATATCATTAGTGAGCGTACAACTCAACACTGATTTCATAAATTTTGCAACGAAGATGAAAATAAAAAATGATGAACGCCGTGAATGTTATTCTGCAATTGATAATGATGAGTTAAAAGCTATTATTGAAGCAGATCCTCGAAGAGCACCTCGAGATCTGAGAAATAATTAACTATTTAACTATAATCGAACAAAGTTTATTTCATGGCATCGATCGTGTAACTTTTTCCCAACGATGGAAAACGAAAAGTGAAAAATTTTACCTTAAAACGCATATATATACCTGGAATGAAATGAAGAATCAAGCTTGTATCCAAATTGAGTGTGACGATAAACATGTTTTAATAATAGATAAAAGTAGATTTTAACCTTAGTTCGCAATGAGCAACCGCGCACTCAGAGAAAAAAAAAGTTTCAGCAACTATAAAAATATAGTCGTATAGCACCTCAACTATTTTTTTCAGGTTATGAAAATTAAACTGAATTAAACTATAAAAATAGTTAGGTTAATTAAATAATATAATTTACGCTATTATATTTTTATAGTTATTATAAATGCATATATGCGTACAATCATTCTCGAACGTGAGATGTAAAAAATACTATTTTGCTATCATCGCTAATGACTAAAATATTTCAATTCAATCATTCTCGAAGACAACTTATATTATACTTTCTGTTAGCGACTGAAAAATTAAAGGAGCGCTGGCTGGTTTCGAACTCAGGATCCCTTGCTCTACACGATAGCTCTCTCACCGCTACTCCACACGACTCCAGCTATTGTTGTTTATATTTTGTACGCTTATGAGCCTAAAATTAGAACCACACGATTCTCTTCTTATTTTATCGACTACATTTCTCTATATTTTTTAATTCTATTTCTCTTCTGCACTGATAGAAAAATATATGATATTTACAACTATAATTGCATAGTAAAATAATTATAATTAGAAATATCATTTTTATAGTAATTATTACTATAATATTGGTAATAATAACTATATATTTATGGTAAATGCTTATAATGATCATTTTATGCTACAACTAGTGTATAAAATTTTTATAAAAGTGTATAAAAATTTTAATTTTGATTTATAGCAACCATATCATAAGTTACATAAACTAATATTATGGTTATGAGAACTATAATATAGTTTAAACCAACTATAAATTTATGGTCCACTGGCACCTCAACTATATTTTATAGTTATTTAACAATATAAATTAAAGTTATTATTACCAATATTATAGTAATAATTACTATAAAAATAACATTTCTAACTTTATAATTATTTTACTATGCAATTATAGTTGTAATAATTATATATTTTTCTCTCAGTGCGAGCTTAATAGAGAGATATTTTTTATATTATAACTCCTAATTTCCTACAAACAATAATATTAATTGCTTAAATAGCATTATTATTGTTTGTAGAAAGTTAGGAGTTATAATATAAGAAATACCTCGATAACATCGATATTGATCGCAAAAAATATTAAAAATGTATTAGTAATAAAAACGTTTCAAACTGTTTGCTATTCAGTTTTTAATAATATTAAAATGACGGAACATATCATGAAACAAGATGCTTTAAATAATTGAAGGACTGAATTCATTCAAATTGTTGCTAAAATTTATATAAATGTGTTTATTCCACGAAAGAAAAGGTGCAAGTGATATAAAATGTAAAAAATTTATTAGACAAAAATATTCAAAGTTAATACTCTTTAAGGGGATGCTAAACTGCTCGTCAAACTTGATCAAGGTCGATAATGTAGAGTCATTTGGGCACGTTATTAACAAAATTTTGTATGTATTTCTTTTATAGATTTAGAAATCCTTTTCCAGAATTAATTGTGGAGAATTTTTAATTCTGTAAATGCAATAAAAAGTTATACATTGGAACAAATTGTACAATTCTGACGATAAAACAGATAGGATCCTTTTAAGCACCGAAAACTTTTTTTCTAAGGTTCCTAGGCTCATTCTAAAAGCACAGTATTGTTCTTTGCTGAAATGCCAAGTGCGCTCCATGCTTATTTTATACGTACAAAGTCTAAAACTTTTATACGCAGCCAATGTTTTCACGAGTCGACTACAGAAGTCGATAACAAAACTATAATTTTCTAACTTTTTTTCGTTTTTTGTATGAAATTGATCGCAGCGCACCGCGTTATTATCTGTATTTTAATTTTGGAGAAGGATTTTCAATTCCATGCAATCAATAAAAAGATTTCGGTGTCCAAAAATTAATGATAAAACAGAGCAGTTTAGTATCCCCTTAAACATCAATAATATATCTTAAATGTTATTTTTGTTATTGTACTTACAAAAAAATTTAAAGTAAAGTCTATTATTATTTGTAAATAAAGTTTATTATTATTTATCATAGTATGTAAATTAATTATCATCTTTTCGATTATTGCCTATTGTATTTGAATTAAAAATTACATTTCAATATTCAAACGCGCGGTGAGCGTGACGTCACTTGCGTTTGCGCATTGCGAGCAAAGCTTATATATAATTTACCTTTTTCTCTCGCACCCAACTTGGGCTACATTCCAAAACGTCCATTCCGAGAAAAATTTTACTCTATGTAATATAGGATACGTTACGTGTACTATATATTTTGCATAAAATTTTCCTCGGAAAGACATTTTGAAATGTAGCCTTTGACACAAATCTTTTCCACGGGAAGCATAAGCTGTTCACCTTCCAGGTATGTGTTCTAAGACCGGTATTCATAGTCGGATCTTATATTTAAGATCATCTTAAGTACTGTCTTAAGATGCCATTAGCCAATCACAGAGCCGTATTAGCATCTTAAGACATTGCTTGAAACGATCTTTAAATAAGATCCGACTATGAATACTAGCCTAAGAATTTCACATGAAATTACACGGTCGATGCCCAGAATAACCGCGTGTATTTTGAACTTCCAAAAATCGCAATTATTTTTGCACCAACTTAATATAAATATAAATATAAAAATTATATATATATATATAAATCTTTGGGTTGAGTAAATTTGGTTACGTCAAAACTACAATCGAATCAAATTAGATAAATTTAGTTTGTTCAATAAGTTGATATAAGATTTCCAACTAATAAATTTGTATAGTATGATATAAATATAAATAAAAATAAAGAAAAATAAAAAATTCTTGATTATATTAATTAACAAATTAGAATTAATATAATTTCCTGTTTAATATAATACAAACAATCTCTTATCTATAATTAAGATTTACATAATATTACATAATTAATTAAATTTATTTTTAGAGTACATCTGTTCTCTACAGTGATGGAAAATATCATCTTTTTTGGTGTGTTATGGATAATATACAAGTGGATCTTTTTGTAGATATAAAATTATTTACTCACCAATATTGTATAAGGAACTGAAATTTATGATAATCAAACACATATACAATGCATATCTTTTTTAGTCAAGGGTATTTTTCTCCTTAAATTTATTATGTATTTTCAATGTAATAAAAATATTTTATTGTTTATTTTTAAATATCATGTGTATATATTTAATATAATATACAAAGTGTAAATAAGGTGCAAAAGTGGAATAATCAATGTATGCATGTATTTTTCCATTGTATACGAAATGAAACTTGCAGTCACGTGCATCTTCTAACAAGTATCTACATCACTGCACTGTTACAAATACCAAAGTTGTTTTTTTATGCGCACATTACTTTTACCGTTACTTTTTGTAAAATGTAAATTGTTACACATTATTAATTTTATTCCTTTTATATCTTCGGCTTTTCTAGAAGAGATGCCTTTATATGATGGAAATAATTCTGTAGGTTTCTGGAGGTGCTAATTTTAAGTCATTTATCAAAAATAAAATTTAAAATAATGGTTATGAAATGCTGAAATACCGATATATTTAAAGTTGTGTAATGCGCATATGTACAGGGTGCGGCATCAAAATCTGGACAAAATTCAAATTGAATTTCCTACCGTTCTGTACCACTTATAGGTCACGATTGGCGTCCAAATAGCTTGACACATGTACTAAAGAGTCATAATCTCGAAACAGTCACAATGTTGAAACTAAGTGCGGAGTATAACTGAAGAACCATGATTATCAAAAGTGTTCGCGCTGGGCGCTCAGCGACAGAAATCATTTGCTTTTTCGGATACCCGAGATCGTCTGTGTAGGATGTCGTTGCAAAGTATAATGAGTCGGAGAAGTCCAACGAAGGTTTTGCAACACCATTTGGTTCAAAATTGGTTGTCGGACAACGTCGACATGTTTTGGTCCAAAGAATTCTAGCCTCCCAACAGTCCATATTTAAATTCTTTGTACTTTTATGTATGGAGCGTGGTTGAAAGGTCACCAACAAGATCAGATATCCAAACGTCGCATCATTGAGAGCCGTTATTGAAGCGGCATTCGCCGATGTGGACTGTGACACATTAAAATGGGCCTGCGAATGCTTCAGACTAAGAATGGAGACGGTTATTCAAGCAGGGGGAGGATATATTGAGTAAATGTGTTCTTTATGATCTTACAAACAATTTAGTAAAAAAAAATTTGTAAACTTTTCCATTTTTGCAAAAATTATGTTTGAAAAAAATTTTTAATTTGTCCGGATTTTGGCGCCGCACCCTGTATATAAAATACTTGGAACATTATATATGTATATTACACATATTACATATACTACCAATTTTTTAATATTTTAATCGTTATTTAAATTATATAAACAATTATATTTGTAGTGATATGTGTGCGGGATGTATTTTTGAAATTCTTTTTTACGTAAAAAGAAATAGAAGTGATAATGAATGTTTTACGTCATTTATAACTTCTCTCATATTAATCATTTATTCATTTGTGCGTTACGATGTGATACAAATTTTAATAAACGCGGCTAATCAATGTATTTCAAGGTTGCCATACGAAACGCACCTGCAGTATATATGTTTTACCGGACGCGTTTAGCATGCAAGTATGCGTTACCGTACGCATTAGCCTAGATTTATTATATGTAGATTAATATGGTCGACTTGATTAAATGTGCATCACTCGAACTATTATGTGTCTGCCCAACAATACGAGAAGAATAATTTGGCATGCAGAAATCGTGAAGTGAGTGCCTATAGAAATAATATCGATTAATTAGTCGGTAATACTTTTTAATTATTTGACAATAATTACAGTATTTTTGTCCTTGTTATATTACTTGTTAATTGATTGAATGCTACACATTCAAATGCATGCCCTCTTTAGCTGCGTGTAGAAATTGTGAGTTTTCTTTATGATGCAAATACGATTAAACAGAAGAAGGTCTGACTGAAAACGAGCATTGCTGCAAAAAAATCGAGAATAATTATAATATAAAACTCATTGCGATACATTGCCTTCTGCGTTCCGTTGCATTTTCCCGCATGTAGTTGAAGTTTGGAGGGTTCTTGGAGCAAAAAATAAAAATTTATTGTGTTGTAAAAACATTATGTAAAAAATATATTTATACACAAAATAATTAAATTATAAAAAACAAATAAAAATTAATATAAAAACAAATAAAAATATAAAAAACAAATAAAAATTAATATTAAAAAAACAAAATAATTATTTGAAAAATTTCTTGCAAATGTTTCGGCACTTGTGCTAAAATATACAAGTGCGAAGATAATGTATAAGGTCAACGACGTTAGAAAAAATTTATTAACAATTGAACCCTGGAAGCGTTCCATTTACTTTAAAACGTGTGCTCGTATTTGAATATATAATATAAAAAAATTTTTTTAACAATTTCAGCTTTTTGTGTCAAAATATGCAAATAAGTATACAAAATATGATCTGTTTCTCTTTCTCAACATAAATTAGAATTACATCAAATATAAAATATTATGGAAAAACGTTATACAAACAAAGAAGAAAAAAAAAGATAAAATTAACATACGCTTGCACACAACACGCACGCACACATACACAACGTACGTGTTATTATAATATTATCTACAATATTGTATCTTCTTTTCTGTTTCTCTCACTTTATCTCTCTCTTTCTCTTTTTCTCTCTTTCTCTGGGTGTATGTACATATTGGGTGTTTACTTTCTCTTTCTTTCTCTCTCACTTTTGACTATTCTGCGACTCTTTAGCTTTGAAATTATTAATATAATTAATTAAGAGAAAAAAAGAGAAAGAGAGACATATATAAGATACACATATATTTATCATATATATGTGTACATATACATTTTCATGTGTATACATATACTTACAATATATACATATATACATATATAAACATCATTAAACAATGTTATTTCTCTTTCTCTCTCTCTCTCTCTCTCTCTCTCTCTCTCTTTCTTGCTTTTAACTACACTCAAAAAAATAATCTCGTAACTTTAACAAAAATTATATGTGTGTAAAATCTAGTTGAGATAGATAAATAATTAGCAAGTATTGTGATATGTATTATACATATGTATATATACATATTGCGCTAGTATGATTTATTGCACTTGTAACCGCTGTCCACAATGTTCACAAGAAGCCGCGTAGGGGTGACCGTACCGCACCGTCATTTGGGCATAGCAAACTTACGCGGACCAAGCTTATTACAATGCGGACAAATACATACACATAAACATATACACATACACTCATTCATTCAGACAATAAACCAAAAATTATTCAGTTTGAATACAGAAAATATTATTGTACAGATGATATAAATAAATATATTACAATATAAGTATCAGAAGTAATAAAAAAACTTGAAAATTGCATTGTTTCCAAGTTTAAATAGTAAAAACGTGCTTAATGCGACATTATTTGTTGACGCATAATGTATTTTACATCAAAACATTATTTATTAATAATAAACAGCAGAAATAAGAAATTAAAAATCAAAGAATTGAAAATTTGGAGGTTATATGTGGATAAAAAAAAAGATTGCGTTATTTGTAAAGAGTTTGACAAGCTACCTCAGATTTTAAAAAAATCGTCACTCTACGTTATTTAATTTATTGCTGAGATATCGTAAGTTTTAGCAATTCGAAGGCGCACATTCAATCTCGCGCACGTGCACGGGCAGTGGGTCGCATCGAGCATTGCTTCCCTCACTCTATCACCATATGCCGTCTTGCTCGTACGTTGCAACTTTATAACATTGTATAAACAAAACTTTTAAAGATATTTATTTGAAAATTTAAACACAGTAAATTCAACTCTTTTTCTAGACTTGGTGCAAGTTTCAGCTCTTAATGTTAACAATTAAAAGTACAATAAATTTTAATTTAAAAAAAGTTATTTCGGTTGTAAATTGAGATAGAGTCATTTTTCTTTTTTTTCAAATTTGTATAAAAATAAAAACTATCGATTAGTTTTTGCGCCGATTCTCTATAACAAAAATTAAAAGAGTTATTCCATTTGTTAACAAGAAAAAAACGTACCTAATTTTTGGAGCCATTTTTCGATAGTTTAAATTATAAAAATCGCTTTGTTCCAAATTGTACATAATAGTACAACTCTTAAAGAATAAAAAGCACTCAAGTTGGTTGCTGTGTGATATGACTTGCCAAAGCTGAAGAAATTAAGTTCTTCGGAGACGAGTTTTAATAAACAAATAGCTTATTGCAAAAACTAATAAAGATTTCTTAAAGCCATATCTTCAAATCTTTATAAATAATAAATAAGTAAAAAAAAAAGGCCTGTTTCGACGGTTTTAATTTTTTTGCAACTAAACACGTAAACCAATTTTAACTTGACATGGCTCATTTTGTAGGTCTTTTCAAAACATATATTTTTTATTTAAAACTTTTTTTGTACAGTGTTTATGTTTTGTTGCACATGCAAAAAACCTGTTTTTTCCATATTTGTGCCTTTTTTTTACAACTTTCCGAAACTAGTTGCGAGTCTCAAACACACACATTTTATTTCTAATCACCTTCCGAACATTTAGCCGAAGAGAAAGTGCTATTTACAATTAATTTTTGTTCAAAGTCTAATTTGCCTGGACTAAAATACAGAAGTGAAAGTCACAATCATTGATACAGTCAACAGTATCAGATATCCCCAACGGACGTGACACATTAAATTCACAAAAAAAAAAGTTTACAAAAAGCAATAAACTAATTTAACAATGCGTAAGTTAATTTAACAATTTGTTATTTTTTTTTGCTATTTATTCCGACGCAATGTACTTTTTCTTTCTTGCCTCCTAACGCTCTGTGCACCGTTTCATCGTATTCTTGCTCTTTCAGAAGTTTGGCAAGTCGTTTATTTATTATTAATGGATTATATTGAATGATACAAGACAGGATAGCTGGTAAAATAGTGCATAGAGAAATTAGGAGACAGAAAGCAAAAAACGTATTGTATATCAGGCGTAAGAATAATCATACGCTGTTGCTGTAACCAATTTTTTACACTACATTTTTACTGATTATTACAGATAATGCTCCATGATTATTGTGTCTACAAAATCTGATACTTGCAATCGCCGTTCCTGTAATAATAAAAATTGCATAATATACAATATATTGCGCCAGTATATAATTTATTGCAGTTGTAATCACAAGAAGCGCTGTCCACAAGAAGCAACAAGGTAGCTGTAAATTAATTTAATAGATGATTATCTTTATTGTAATTTATGTCCTGATGTGCGATGTGCTCTTTGATTCTTGCCTTCTAATCTGTCTATTCACAGTTTCACGAGTTTCACGGTAACCATATTTCTTTTCTCGTGTTTGTTTATTTTGTGTTATTTTGGATCATACAGAATTGCCGATAAAATAGAGTATAGAGAAATTTTGAGGCAAGAAGCAAGCAATACGGTGTAGAGGTGTAAGAATAATTATATGTTGTTGCTTGATGAGTTTCTTATAATATATTTGTATACTTACTACAGATATTGCTGTTTTGTTTCTGCAGAACAAAGACTCGCACACATTATGTATCGTCTATAATTGTTACATTATCAATATTGTGATATGTATGACATTAATCTTGAAATTCCTTATTATTTTGAGTACAGTTGTTGCAACTGTACACTAAAAAAATTGTCTTCTAGGAACCAATCTTGCCAACAATCTTCCTTTACCTCCTTCTATTCCTCCTTCTACACATACTTCCATAAATAATACGGGTAATCATGTTCTATTAGAACCTGTTTTTATTGATAATAACAGGTTAGTAAGATGTAGATGAAAAAATTTTGTATAGAAATATTTAGCATAAAATATAAATTTATTTATTTATTTGTAAGAATAAATGTACTTACATAATTTTATATTTCCAGACTCTTTGAACGTCTTGACAGATTAGACGAACAGATGCGGTAAGTGTGAATAAAAAAAGGAAACAAATAAATGTAACAATATACATGGCACGTAATATATCCTGGTCTTTATATATTTAATGATAATATATTAACGTTTGCAGACGATTTTTTTATGTTGTACAAGACATATTAAAAAATAAAAGAGTAAAACGTTCACCAACGAAACCAACTGTTTTACCAATTACATCGGTGGAACAAATGGAAGCTTTTGAACATATAGAAGAAATCGTTTATTTAACAGTGGTAATACTTCTAGATTAAATATGAGTTAGGAATTTTTGAATTTAATCGACGATATGTAAAACGTATTTTATATTTTTAGGTACGTTATTTTGAATTTTTTGGCGGCTTCCATATAAAAGAAATCATAAATACGTGCTTGAAGGAAACAGTGCACGATTCTTTGACAGTATTTTACATTTTTTACAAGGTGCAATAATACAAATCACAAATCTTTTTCTCAAACTTGTCTTGTGCAGGCAATTTTCGGTAAATTGTGTTTTATAATTATTTTTAATTAGCGTTTTAATTTCTATTCGTATATACTGGAAATAATTTATAAAATAATTTTAGAAATTATTTTTCTATTGCTTTTTTTTTATGAAAAAATTTGGAGACAAGAGAAAGAATTGTTTATATATAATCGTACATAATTGCAATTATCATGTTTATATATAATTCTAAATAATTTTTTATATTTTTCTAAACTTTTTTCAAAAAAGTAATGCAAAAATAATTTTTTAAATTATTTCTTAATTCTTATTATGATTTTTTGTATATGCGGTAATAAAGATTAAAAGAAAGAAAACAAAAATATATAGACATATTTTATATATAATTATATATTTATATATATATGCATTTTATGTGTTATGTGTATGAAAAATTTTACTAGGGCGTATATTATATGTTATTTTTATCAATATTTCTTTTCAGAAGCTACGTGTAATAATATTTTATATTCAATATTTCTCGTAGATAAGTAATATTATAATTACCTTTATTTTTTCTATTTTTTTATATTAACAAAATTCATGTATTTGATTAGAATAAGATCTTTCTCTCTCTAGCGTTAGACTTATTTTAAAGATTTTTAAAAAAACATTTTGATTGTTTTTTTATAAATATATTATATATATATATTAAAGTTTTCTCAAAATTCTAATATTATTTTTAATGGTTTTTGCGCAAAAAATATCTTATAGTATAAATGTTTATATACGTGGCATTATATCATAATATGTGCGAATATTTTTTAAATTAGAGATTACATTTATGTATTTTGTTTTGTGTCTGTTTTTTCATAGAAATATATTTTATAATATTGGTTTCATATATATTATATTATTAAAATGACTCATGATATTTCATACAATGTGATATGTAATCATTCGAAGCAAAAACGATAGTTTTTATACATAGCCATTTTTTAATGTATTGATTAAATACATCAAATAAAAGCATACATAAGTAAATTTTCTGTCCATCATTAAGAATCGAATTACATCGTTCCAAATACCTGTTCTTATTCCAACGAATGACATTAATTAGTAAATTTATTTTGGACTTCGAAAAGCATCCAATAAAATTTATATTAATTTATTGTACCCTTTCCCCCTCCCCCAAAACAAGACGGTTTAAATCAGTACTCCGGTAATCATTAGAAAATATTCTCTCGTGCTGTTATTCTTTCTTAAAAATGTGGCATTATTATTATACGGACGCGCAAATTAAACGAAAAATTGGAACAATAAATTATATGTATATATAATTTATATTTATAAATTTATATTATTTATGTTTAAATTAATAAATTTTGATTTACGTTTAATACACTTGCGTGCTTTCTATTACCAACAAAGAATGCATTAATCTGCTGCATTTTTCTGGCGTTAATTTGTCGCGTACTTTGACGCACAGATGCATTTCTACACGCAATTTGCTGACACTGTTTGTCGACCACGAGCGAAATTCTCGCGTTTCCACGGTCTTTTTTTATTATGGATAAGGATCGATTATTATTGATAGGATACGTATATATAAATCTTCCAGGGAGAATTGCGGCGAGCGTAGCGTATCTAGTTCAAAGTTATCTTTTCGTTTTTGTTATTAACGCGGACGGACACCTTGCCGTAAGCACGAGGAGTTCGAATGATCGCTGGTTGCGGAAGTGGAGAGAGGGACAGCTAAAAGGAATTTTCGCCGGGCGAGCTTGCCACAGCCACAACCGCGGAGTCAGGAGGAGGGGCGAGGCAAGCGGAAGGCTCCGCGAGGGAGCATAGAACCGCCGCAATGACCGGTGTACGGAAAATTGGTGCCCCGCCGATTCTAGGAAAAAGCATTTCCGACGGGCAACGAAGAGCCCGCGAGGGAGATTGAATCGGACCACAGGGTGCCGGATTCCCTCCCGCGAGAAGCGGATGGTGTGGAGGGCACTACGCGGTACAACGGAGGAAGCTAGCGGAAGATGAAAATTTGCACGGGGGTTCGTCAGGCCCCCGAAAAGATTAGAGCGCGCACATTCCTGCGGCCGCAGGACTGCGCGCCTTGTTGTGATTGGGCCGCGCGATGAGAGAAGCTAACGCGTAAGTCCCTTGTGGGGGGTTGTGGTGTCGATTGCGGATTGACCGCGATCCTTCGCGCTCTTGTGTGCGTACTTTCGATCGGAAAGGGTGTTTTAGCGATCTCGCGAGTGTTACAGTAATTATCGTTGTCGGCGAGACAACCCTGCGTCCGGAGAGCCGACCTGAGTGCTACTCCGGAGGGAACAAAGAAGGTGATTGCAGCGAAGGATGTTATCGATGAGGTAGCGGCGTGTGTGCGATAATTTTGTTGAGGCCACTGGCTCGCGAATCGGTTGTGCTCTTGTTCTGCGCTCTACCCGCCTTCGTGTTAGTGTTGCGTTAGCCGGATATATCGCGCCGGATATATCGATAAAGTAATTGGAGAGGAGGGTAAATCTCGTTGGCGATTCTTCCTCGGAATTACGCTACCGCGCGCGCGCAAATTCCTCACTCGTGCGAGTGTTTGCTCCGCGTGAGGAAAGTAGTCCCCGCGAATATCTTGGCCGCGCGGAATTGGTGAGTCTGGGGACGCGAGGCTAATTATCGTGCCGTTCGAGTGTTTTGCGTGTGCAAGATTATTCAGAGCGGGATCGGTGTCGTGAGAGCTGTTCGCGTGGCCGTTCTACGGTGAATGTTGCTAACTCTTGTTTAATATATTTTGTTAAGGCCATTGGACGTACCAAGGGCTCTTCTTCGGATACCGACAATATCGTGTAGTTGCGCAGGCTTTTTGCCATATAAAATATCTGCGCAACGACACCGATAATTGTCGGTAGGCGATATAGAATTGAGCCCCATACATTTTTGTAACCGTTACCGTAAACAATTCAACAATACGATTGGTTAATTTGGTTGTTAATTGGTTACAGCTAATTTGAGCAATATAATTGGTCGAAAACTGACGGATACAATTACGAAAATGTACGTGCAATGGCCTTTAGATAGTTAATTTTATTCTACAACACTGAAAAATTTATTAATACAAAATTATAAAATACAGTTTAAAAAAGTTATAAAACATAT
Source organism: Monomorium pharaonis (assembly GCF_013373865.1). NCBI lineage: Eukaryota > Metazoa > Arthropoda > Insecta > Hymenoptera > Formicidae > Monomorium > Monomorium pharaonis. The sequence continues at coordinate 8,154,456 of NC_050472.1, read as the reverse complement.
AAACTACAAAACGATACAAAAATAAAAGCTTTAAAATGTTTAAAATAATTAATATTAATAATTTAAATATTTTATATCATGAGATATATAATAAAATTTATATTAAATTTTATCCGGCACTGGAAAATCTGTCAGACCCCAACTAAATTCGACATTTAATTACCAAGCAAAAAATTTTTTAATTGTATTTTTGGTATACCATAGCGTCTCCTGCCTGCTCTTTTAATGGAATTTTATAACCAATACACTGGGTTCTGTGGAAATAGTTTTTAAATTTAATTTAATTTTGAGTGTTGGTATACTAAATACAATTAAAAGAAAATTTTTTTAATATATATGTTTTAATATATATGTAATTATATAAAATATTTTTAAATATATTTTTTTATTTTATATGTAATCTTAACTTTTTTAAACCATAATTTTAACACTTTTAAAAATTTATTTTTTATATTATTGATATATTCTTTACCACAATTAAAAATACATTTTTTACAAATAATTTTAGTTTTATTTTAATTGTAATTTTTACATTTGTAATTTTTTAAATAAATAAAAAAAGGAAACTTAAAAATATAAAGAGAATAGAGATAAAAAAGGTACATAATATTAATAATTCAGCTCCAGAAAATCAATATATCGTTCGATTTGTAGTTAACATTGACTCTAAACGGATAGATATATTGATTTTTTTATAGCTGTCTCAAAATCAATCAATACAGCTGACACGGACGTAAAACCATATATACACTGTAAAAAAATGTAATATATCCAATGAGATATGTAGTTGCGGACTCCCAACTACAAATATACTCAATGCAATAATATATGTTATTGCAGAATCAACATTGTACTTGCATTAACAATAAATATTATTGTATTGAGTATTTTATGTAGTTGGTAGCCTGCAATTACATACGTTATTGGATATATTACTTTTTTCTGTGTGTGTGTGTGTGTGTGTGTGTGTGTGTGTGTAAATTTATAACTACATAGTATAATATTAAATAAAAAAATACATTTTCTTAAAAATTATTATTTATTTAATTACATATGCACACCCAATTCCATCACATTCTTCTTAGCAATATTTTTATGTTTTCCTTATTCATTTTAAATTGTAGTACCTTATACTTTGTAATCTAGCAGCACTAAGTTTTTTAACAAGAAAAATTATTAATTTAAATTAAATATTTTCATTTTTTATTGTTACTTCTTCAATTTGCGATTAAATCTTTTATTCCATTAAAATATACATATGTAAATTTGTGAATTTTGCATTTAAATACCTTATATTCTCATGTTGGATTACAAAATTTGTAATCATAAATGTTCTCTTTCTAATTGACGTATAATTTAAAGATTTCATATATTATTTGTTTAAAAAATATATATCACCTGGGTGAAGTTAGGTAACAAAATTTGATAAAATTATAATTTCTTTAAGAAGAATTAAAGCTATCACTTGGGATGGAATAGGAAGACTTTTGAATACAAAGATATTTTTTAAAAGTAATATAAATGTTATTTTTCGAGGAAATATATATAATAAAAGAAACTACTACATGGGTTATATTTTTAAAAAACAGCACAACTGTTTTTTTTTTAGATAATACATATATAAAAACAAAATATAATTAACAATTATATTTCTCTGTAAAGTTCTCTGTATTCAACAGAGAAAGCAGCTTTGAAATTGTTATAAAATTCTTTACCAATTATATTAAAGATTAAAAAATCTTACATTAGTTTCAGAACTCTTTTTTTCCGGTGAATGCAGACGTTGTCAATATTTCGTTCAATACGTGTTGCCTCACATGGTCTTTCACTCATTCGTACTATCATTTTTCTCGCTTTTTATCTCTTTAACATGTAGAGATCGCTTGAGCTTACTCGAAACTTATGGCGAATTTGGTTGGGTGCACCAGTGCGCACTAGTGCGCACTTGTTTAGTGTTTCGTATTCTGTTGGCTTGTATTCAGAATGGGAAAAACTAAACTGCACTAAACGAGGGCGCACTCAGTGCGCACTGGTGCATCCAACCGAATTCGCCATTAATCAGTTCAGCCGTTATTAAGATACTGTGAAACCAATGTACTATTTGGTAAATTTATCACAAATAATTGCTTCTCTTTGGATGTTTATAATTAGCATCTATCACTGATTTTATTATATAATACGTATACTAAGAGAAAAAAATACTAAATTCAAATAAATATTTCTTTGAATAGTATTAACAACATATTTTATAGAAAATCAATAATATTTATTTTAAACAAGTAATAGTTTTCTATAATTTAGAAAATATTACTTGTTTGAAATAAATATTATTGATTTTCTATAAAATATGTTATTAGCATTATTCAAAAAAAATATTTATTTGAATCTAGCATTTTTTTTCTCAGTGTAGAAACAAAAAATTAATAATATAAATCTTTATTTGTAAAAAATTTAAATAAATGTTTGATTTAATATATTAAAATACCTTCCAAACTTTTTAGCAATCCAATAAAAGCTCCGACACATTTTTAGCAGAATGCTATGGGTATTTCAATGTTCGAGACTATCTCATGTCTGACAATAAATACCACCAATTGCATCTTGAAATTTCAAGCTTATTCTTTTCTCAATAAAATTGCATACTTTTATATACTTTTTATGTATAATATAATCAACTTATTAAGTTACTTTATTATAGATTATACATTTGGATGGTGTGCAAGCTCGTACATTAAAAATTGCACATTTTAATAATGACAATGTGCCTTATGAATTGATAATACGAAAAAATACCATTGTATCTAATTTGAGGAAACAATTTAACTGTTATGTCAAAAACGTATTAATTTTTTGAATGTAATAAATGTAATTAATAAATGTATTAAAAAATATATATATGTATATATACACATCAGGTATCTTATTTTAAATAATGCATTAAGATTTCTCGAAAACTATGATAGATACGGAAAAACATTTCAAACAAAAGTTGTAGGGTTTGAATGGAGTCAAATAATGGTAAAATTAATTTTTTAAAAAACTCAACTTTTTAAGGTCATATGGAGGTCATCGCTATTTCTTTATATAATATGATTTCTCTATATGGTTATACTGCATATAAAAGTATTAGGGTAGAATTGTCAAAAAATCAATAGGTTACGAAATATGTTATACTTTATTCAGACATTTTTCGGCATAAGATGTGAAATATTTCATAAACTATTAATTAAATACATCTTGCTTTAAAAATTAAATATGTAGTTGCATATTGTAAGTTGCTTAATTTTTTTTTAAAGCAACTATGTATTTTCTTTACATCAATTGATCCCTCTCATTATCCTGTGCATAAAATCATTAAGGTACAGTTGTCGAAAAATTAATAGTGATACGATAGAATACGTGATATTTTATATCTTATGTTGAAAAATGTCAAAATAAAGTATAGAAAATTTCGTAAACTTTTGATTTTACGACAATTCTACTTCAATACTTTTATATGCAAAATAATTAGAGGAATTATATTTTATATATATATATATATATTATATAATTCCTCTAATTATTTTGCATATAAATTATACAATACTATCTCTATTTAAAAAAATGGAGATGAATTCTATCAAAAATTAATTATACCTTATTTGTCTCCTTCCAAACTGTACATCTTTTACTTCATATATTTTTTCGTATTTACCATAGTTTTCGAGAAATCTTAATAGATTATTTAAAATGAGACATCCTGTATACATTTAAAATCTACCTTACCTTTTCGATTCACATATATTTTATAGCTCTAGAAGGATACATAAAAACAAATTTTGCAGCCGTGCTTAATAATAAACGGGGGGGTCCCGTTTGCCTACGTTCCCCATGCGGTAATTGTCATGTGTGCAATGTGTATGTGTGCAATAACGTCACGTGTGCAATGTGTATGCGCGTAATTATATCACGTGTGCAATGTGCACGTGTGCAATAGCGTCACGTGTGCAATGTGTATGAACGTAATAATATAACGTGTGCAATGTGCACGTGTGCAATAGCGTCACGTGTGCAATGTGTATGAGCGTAATAATATAACGTGTGCAATAGCGTCACGTGTGCAATGTGTACTTTGTACCTTGATTATTTTTGTGTGTGCAAACAAAGCAATAGGCAATGGGGACGTGGGCAATCGGGAATATCGGCAATTATGAATTTCTGCAAAATGTGTGTGTAAACGAAGCAGTAGGCAATCGGGAACGTAGGCAAACGGGATTCCCCCCACTTTAATATATCTAAGCAAATTTCTTGAAAAATTTAGAAAATATGGTGAAATGAAGTAACTTTGACATAGTCAAGATAACTTTAATTCACATTTTGCAAATGTTTATTTCTTATGTTGCCATTAAGTTGACTGTCTCGCTTAATTAACTTTGATTTAAAAATGTTGAATAAAAAAATAGCGACATTTAGGCCCGGTTCCACAACTCACGGTTAACTGCTAACGGGAGATTAATAGATTTTCTGTCTCTCCTTAGATAATAATATAGAGAAAGATAGGTAGTCGATTAATCTCCCGTTAGCAGTTAACCGTGAGTTGTGGAACCGGGCCTTAGAGATTACAAAAGCTTAGTAGAGATTATAATTAGTAGAGATTAGTTTATTTGTAATAAACGCTTTTATCACACCTACGTAAATAGGTATTAATAAATTGTATTACTAATTTTACTGAAAAAAGGTTTTGTTGTATTAATTGAAAATCCGATAGATTCAACAGTATGTCTGTTCAAAAATACATAAATCAGAAGTTTTGTAAGAATAAGTATTGTTTACTAAACAGTTAAATTTATCTAATAACACATTACAGTTTATTTGATATCTTTGTATATATTATAGTTACTGATTGTATATTATATGTCGAATTGTACATATAATACTTAACAGTAAATAATAAAATATCTCTTTTGTTAAATATACAATAATTTAAAAAAAGATATTTTTTGCTCAAAACTTTGAAGAAAGATAATGTATTAAACATGCGTTATACGTGTTTGATTATTACAAATTTTAATTTTTTGTACGTATTCTATCGGTAAATAAACAATCTTATAATGTTTAAAAAGAAATCCATTTATATATTATCCACAGAATACCAAAAAAGATAATGTTTTTCACAATTGTACCAAACAGTTTAACGCTAAAAATAAATTTAATTAATATCCAAATTTAAAAAAAGGGTGTTATTTAATTTGTCACCGTTTTTCCGCGATGCTGGTTGGTTGTTGATTGTCAAGTTCGTGCTGTGTGACTTGTTTCACTCTGTCTTTTGCTGTTGTCAAACTTTTGACAGTTCCCCGTATTTAAAAAAGAGAAGGAAATATTTGAGAAACAAAATTTGATTGAGAAAGAGAAAGAGAGCCAATTCCTGTATTTGAGAAACAAAAGAAATTTGATGGAGAAAGAAAAAGAGATTAGTGTGAAAGAGAGAGTTTGAGTGTGAGAGATAAAAGATGCTATAATAATAAGGTATAATATTATATATCTAAGAATTTGACATTTTGCGTAATAATTTTTCTGTATTCTTTCCTTAGTAGGATAGGGAAGTGATACTTAGATATATAGTTTATAAGCGTATGTTGACTGACGATAGAGAAAGTTTGAAATTAGAAACAACCTGAAAATGTATTATAATTTATAATTTAATTTAAAATTTTATTTAAAACAATATATCTTTCAGAAAGAAAGAAGGGTAAATATACTGATCAGGGGAGCCCGCTCCGATGACCTTGGCCTTGACATATGTAGTCAAGATCACCCTTCTGACCTTTAAAAAATTTTAGCCGTCGCTCGTGATTCGTTAAAAAGTTATTAACAGAAAAAATTATTCAGTATAGTAATACTATACAGGGTGTTTCTAATTCTAAAGCATCGGATTTACTTGGCACCATGCGATAGAAAATGAAAATCTAAGAAGAAATGTCATATTATTTTTTGATGCAGTAAATAGTTTCGCCTTAATTCATCATTGTAATAAGTCAATAAGCGCGGAGGTACAAGAGAAAGTCAGTGACGGAGAATGCGTGAAGTTGACTCCCTGTTAAAAATTAAAAAATGCTTCTAATGCTAATAATTATCGATAAAATTTTTTGGAAGGCTACCAAAATTTTCAATAGAACTGTCGGTTACCAAGAAATATTTCCATTTTGACAGGACTTAGAAAATTTTCGAATTTGTATCTTCAACTAAAGAAATTTTTTATTCTGCAGCTTACAGCTAATAATTATCGATAGAATTCTTCAGGCGGCTATAATTTTTAAACTTTTGCTTTTTAATATACACACGATGCTTTACTATTATTTTAATGTTTGTATTTTTGCACAATTTAATTTTAAAGAAATTTAATTTAATTTAATTTAATTTTTTATTTTAATTTTTCCGTCTTAATAAAACTGAATAAAAATCAATACTAATTTTATAAAATGTTACTTTTCTAATTAAATAGTACTTGCCCGGCAATATTTAAATAACACATGGAGATAATTGGATAGGTCTTGGAGCATCTTTTTGGAAATGGCCACCAAGATCACCAGATTGGAATCCTTGTAATTTTTTCTTGTGGGGTGCACAAAAAGAAAAAATATATTTTAATCGTAAAAACGCAGGACAAATTGGAGGAGCAAATTCAAATAGCGTTTAATAACGTACAACGACACCACATTCGAAATGCCACAGAAAGTGTCATAAATAAAACAATTAAGTGTTTGGAAGCTAATGGTGGATACTTTGAGCACTTGTTATAAAAAGCACTTGTTATAATGTTTTATCGTTTTATAATAAATAAATTTATTTACCATTAAATTTTTTCTTACTTTGTTCAATAGACAAATCTTTGTAAGTTCTATAACGGTGAAAAATTTTTCGGTAATCGGCAGTTGAATAATTCTATCGATAATTATTAGCACTCGAAGCTGTAAGTTGCGGAATAAAAAATTTCTTTAGTTGAAGATACAAATTCAAAAATTTTTCCGTTAAAATGGAAATATTTCTCGGTAACCAATAATTCTATTAAAAATTTTAGTAGCCTTCCAAAGAATTTTATTGATAATTATTAACATTAAAAGCATTTTTTAATTTTTAATGACAGGGAGTCAACTTCACGCATTCTCCGTCACTGACTTTCTCTTGTACCTCCGCGCTTATTGACTTATTACAATGATGAATTAAGGCAAAACTACTTTGGACAAAACATGTCGACGTTGTCCGACCAATTTTGAACCCAATGGTGTTGCAAAACTTTCGTTGGACTTCTCCGACTCATTATACTTTGCGACGACATCCTACACGGTCGATCTCGGGTACCCGAAGAAGCAAATGATTTCTGTCGCTGAGCGTCCAGCGCGAACACTTTCGATAATCATGACTCTTCGGTTATACTCCGCACTTAGTTTCAACATTGCGACTGTTTCGAGATTATGATTGTTTAGTACATGTGTCAAGCTATTTGGACGCCAATCGTGACCACTATAAGTGGTACAGAACGGTAGGAAATTCAAATTAAATTTTGTCCGGATTTTGGTGCCGCACCCTGTACATATGTGCATACGTTACATAACTTTAAATAGGTATATCAGTATTTCAGCATTTCATAACCACTATTTTGAATTTTACTTTTGATAGGTGACTTAAAATTAGCACCTCCAGAAACCCACAGAATTATTTCCATCATATAAAGGCATCTCTTCTAGAAAAGCCGAAGATATAAAAGGAATAAAATTAATAATGTGTAACAATTTACATTTTACAAAAAGTAACGGTAAAAGTAATGTGCGCATTAAAAAAACAACTTTGGCATTTGCAACAGTGATGTAGATATTTGTTATAAGATGCACATGACTGCAAGTTTCATTTCGTATACAATAAAAAAATACATGCATACATAGATTATTCCACTTTTATGCACAATGCACTTTACTTACACTTTGAATATTATGTGTTATAAATATACATATACATATATATATACATAATATTTAACAATAAACAATAAAATATTTCTATTACGCTGAAAATACATAATAAATTTAAAGAGAAAAATACTCTTGACTAAAAAATATGTGCATTGTATATATCATAAAGTCCAGTTCCTTATACAATATTGTAGTGAGTAAATAATTTTATGATATCTATAAATATATATAAATCCACTTGTATATTACCCATAACACACCAAGAAAGATGATATTTTCCGTTACTGTAGACAACAGATGTACTCTAAAAGTAAATTCAATTAATTATATAATATTATGTAAATCTTAATTATAGATAAAAGATTGTTTATATTATATTAAACAGGAAATTATATTAATTCTAATTTGTTAATTAATTTAATCAAAAACTTTTAAAAGATGTTTTACATTTCTTGATTTTTATTTATACTTATGTCATACTATACAAATTTATTAGTTGGAACTCTTATATCAGATTATTAAACAGATTAAATTTATCTAATTTGATTCGATTGTAGTTTTGACGTACCCAAATTGACTCAACCCGAAGATTTGGTTTGTTTTATCTTATCTTATTAGATATATGTACATATATATATATATATATATATACATATTGTATACTTTTTATATTTATATTTATATTAAGTTAGTGCAAAAATAATTGCGGTTTTTGGAAGTTAAAAATTTACGCGATTATTCTGGGCATCGACGTGTAATTTCCAGTAAACACATATACCTGAAAGGGGAATAGCTTATGCTTTCCGTGGGTAAGATTTGTGTCTAAGTTGAGGGCGAAAGAAAAAGGTAGGTTATATATAACCTTTGCTCGCAATGCGCAAACGCAAGTGACGTCACGCTCATCGCGCGTTTAAAAATTGAAATGTAATTTTTAATTTAAATACAATAGGCAATAATCGAAAAAATGATAATTAATTTACATACTATAATAAATAATAATAAACTTTATTTATAAATAATAATAGACTTTACTTTAAATTTTTTTGTAAATACAATAACAAACGTAACATTTAAGATATATTATTGATGTTTAAAGAATATTAACTTTGAATATTTTTGTCTAATTAATTTTTTACATTTTATATCACTTGCACTTTTTCTTTCGTGGAACAAACACATTTATATAAATTTTAGCAACAATTTGAATGAATTCAGTCCTTCAATTATTTAAAGCATCTTGTTCCATAATATGTTTCGTCATTTTAATATTATTAAAAACTGAATAGAAAACAGTTTAAAACGTTATTATTACTAATAATTTTTAATATTTTTTGCAATCAATATCGATGTTATCGAGATATTTTTTATATTATAACTTCTAACTTTCTACAAACAATAATAATGCTATTTAAGCAATTAATATTATTGATTGTAGGAGGTTAGGAGTTATAATATAGAAAATATCTCGCTATTAAGCTCGCGGTTGCTCATTGCAAACTAAGGTTAAAATCTACTTTTATCTATTATTAAAACGTGTTTATCGTCACACTCAATTTGGATACAAGCTCGATTCTTCATTTCTTTCCAGGTATATATATGCGTTTTAAGGTAAAATTTTTCACTTTTTGTTTTCCATCGTTGGGCAAAAGTTACACGATCGGTGCCATAAAATAGACTTTGTTCAATTATAGTTAAATAGTAAATTATTTCTCAGATCTCGAGGTGCTCTTCGAGGATCTGCTTCAATAATAGCTTTTAACTCATCATTATTGCATAATTGCATAATAACATTCACGGCGTTCATTATTTTTTATTTTTATCTCCGTTGCGAAATTTATGAAATCAGTGTTGAGTTGTACGCTCACTAATGATATTCTCACCGAACACTTCATTGACTACTTTCAGAAGTAAATGTAATGTTGTAAAGTTCTCCAATACGATTGGTTGTTGCTTTTAGTTTTAGTTGGATCTAAATGTATAAATCAATTATATAAAAGAATTTTACAACAGTTTCACCGCATCTATTTGAATTCATATCACAAAATTGCACAAATTTGCTTTTTTCCATTTTTATTTCGGTAAGAAACATAATCTTGTAAACAATTAAAACAAGAGGCTAAACGTAAATTGATAAAACAAATTTCAAAATGATATGCTATTTGAATACAGTCGGATAAAAGTTTACTTCAGAATAACCGTGTAAATTTTAAACTTCTGAAAACGGTAATTATTTTTACACTAACCTAATAATATGTATATGTATATACATATGTGTGTATGTGTGTGTTATACACTTAAGTTTAAAAAAAATGTAAAAATATGTATAATAAATGCTAAAATGCATCCTGGAAAAGTTTTGATTTGAAAAGTAAAAACGTTTTGTAACAAATGTATTTGTATAATGCATAAGTATATTATGATATATTCATACATGCATGAGCATATTATAATTGCTGCAAATTTATTTTAATAAATTGTAATAATAAAATGACCTTAAATATTACTCATGAAATTATTTAATTATTTCTTCTTTCTGCTAGACACTATAATGGCACTAACAATGGAAAACAATAATTACAGGAATAAGTAATAAATAAAAATTGTTACCTAATGCAAAGATATTACGAGTGCCGATATCTATGCACATATCCCACACAGCAAAATTGATCCCGGGATCATCTCGATTTTATCCCATTTTTGTCCTGGCAAGATAAAACGTCTTATGGTTGTCCATAGGAGCTCTCAGTAAGAGCTCTCGTCCTGCTCAAGATCAATGCGGGACGGTTTAAAGATATCCCGTTGTAACAGCAAATAGACGAGCAAAGCGTACTCTCCAGAGGACATCCATAAGAGCTCTCAATAAGATCTCGTTCTGCTCAAGATCAATGCGGGACGGTTTAAAGATATCCCGTTGTAACAACGAATAGACGAGCAAAGCGTACTCTCCAGAGGATATCCATAAGAGCTCTCAATGAGATCTCGTCCTATTCAAGATCAATGCGGGACGGTTTAAAGATATCCCGTTGTAACAGCAAATAGACGAGCAAAGCGTACTCTCCAGAGGACATCCATAAGAGCTCTCAATAAGATCTCGTTCTGCTCAAGATCAATGCGGGACGGTTTAAAGATATCCCGTTGTAACAACGAATAGACGAGCAAAGCGTACTCTCCAGAGGACATCCATAAGAGCTCTCAGTAAAATCTCGTCCTATTCAAGATCAATGCGGAATGGTTTAAAGATATCCCGTTGTAACAACGAATAGACGAGCAAAGCGTACTCTCCAGAGGACATCCATAAGAGCTCTCAATAAGATCTCGTTCTGCTCAAGATCAATGCGGAATGGTTTAAAGATATCCCGTTGTAACAACGAATAAACGAGCAAAGCGTACTCTCCAGAGGACATCCATAAGAGCTCTCAGTAAAATCTCGTCCTACGCAAGATCAATGCGGGACGGTTTAAAGATATCCCGTTGTAACAGCGAATAGACGAGCAAAGCGTACTCTCCAGAGGACATCCATAAGAGCTCTCAGTAAAATCTCGTCCTACGCAAAATCAATGCGGGACGGTTTAAAGATATCCCGTTGTAACAGCGAAAGATGAGCAAAGCGTACTCTCCAGAGCACATCCATAGGAGCTCTTAATAAGATCTCGTCCTACTCAATGCGGGATGGTTTAAAGATATCCCGTTGTAACAGGGAATAGACGAGCAAAGCGTACTCTCCAGAGGACATCCGTAGGAGCTCTCAGTAAAATCTCGTCCTACTCAAGCTCAATGCGGGACGATTAAAAGATATCCCATTGTAACAGGGAATAGAGCAAAGCGTACTCTCCAGAGGACATCCGTAGGAGTTCTCAGTAAGATCTCGTCCTACTCAAGCTCAATGCGGGACGGTTTAAAAATATCCCGTTGTAACAGCAAATAGACGAGCAAAGCGTACTCTCCAGAGGACGTCCATAGGAGCTCTCAGGAACATAAAAATGTGACAATTACGACAATATTACACTTATTGAAACAATATATTAACAATATTAAAAATTATAAAAAATGACATCTAGTTCTTATTTTTTTTATTTTATTTTACCCAAACAGAGCAAACACAGATCTTTTTATAAGTTTTCATCATATTTCACATCTTATTTCGCATACGTAAAATTAATAAAAAACTGTAAAACTTTATATTTATTTATAAAAAAAAAATTGTAAGTTAACTATACATGTTTCATCCTTCTTACAACATCTATTAAAATGATTTATAAAAAATAATATGTAATGATAAACATGAAGTATTCATGGATCATCACGAAGCGTTAGATGCGTACGATCTTCAAAGTCAAGCAACGTCGGCGATGGTTCGCACTTGGATGGGTGACCGTTTTTTCCGGATGCAGAATTAAGCAAGATCTCCATAAGACATCGAGAGGACATTGAAATTTACATCTATAGTACATCCTTGGGACATCATGCTAGTTATCCCGCGATTGTCACGAGATCGTCTCATGGGATGCCTATAGGATCATAAATGTCCGCTTTTTTTTATCGCAGTAGGCCGATCTTGTTGACGTCCTAAAAACGTCAGCAAGATCGTCCTACTGCGGTAAAGGCAGTGGACATTTTTTATCGTATGGGCATCCCATGAGACGATCTCGTTACAATCGCGGGATAACTAGCGTGATGTCCCAAGGATGTACTATGGATGTAAATTTCAATATCCTCTTGATGTCTTATGGAGATCTTGGGCTATCGTAGGGACGTCTTTAGGACGTCAGCAAGATCGTCCTACTGCGGTAAAGACAGTAGACATTTTTTATCCTATGGGCATCCCATGAGACAATCTCGTTATAATCGCGGGATAACTAGCGCGATGTCTCAAGGACGTACTATGGATGTAAATTTGTTGTCTGGGATGTTATAACATCACCTTCTATTCTTATATATCTTATAATATAATACTTGTTATATAATATAATACCTTTGTATAATACTTGTTGAATAATATAATACCTTTTTTGACGTACTCTAGCTGCATCTAACCGGTTTAAGTCTTCATAAAGAAGAAATTTTTTGCCACCAATCATAAAGTTTCTTCAAAACATGAACACATTTTCAAACATATTTATAAACATTTATAAGTCTTAAACTATCTTTGTAATATAAACATTATTGACTTTTCGTTGACACTCTAGGTGTAAGTACCCGTACGATAAATTTGACGCTCTGTACCTTTTCCAATTTTTAGAATATTGAACAAGTGGCACCATTTAGTACTAGATTGAAGAATTAACTACAATTTAGAACTATTACGCACGCGTAGCAAGCGTCAGTGTGGTCTTACATGTCGTCAGAGACAGGTTATGGGTGTTAACCATGTGTGTTAAAGACGTCAGCTTCGACTAAATTAAAAAACCTTGTGTTTTCGGCTATTTTATTAATATTGACAGTAAGTGTACCTTATAATGTTTGTAATTTGTTTAAATTTTGTTTATTTATTATACATAAATTAATTTATTTGAAATATTTAGCTTAGTCAACTGACGTCTTTAGCACATTGGGTGATTCACATTCATAACCTGCTTCTGACGACAGCTAAGACAATATTGACGCTTCCCACGCATACGTAATAAAGTCCTAACCTATTCCAATTTTATTTAAAATATGTTTTACATTTTTTGATAATAAATACAACTTTTATTAAAAAATTTCCGGTTTTTATTTATCGAAATAACCTACCTTTCATATGCAAAATAAATATTCTTTTTTTCAGAGTCCACTAAAAACTACTTTTTTTCTTAAAACATTATATCTAAACAACTTTGTAGATTTTTAGTTTCTAATATTGAAATCTATAAAAGTTACAATTTTTTAAAAATCTTTTTTTTCTCGACATATGATAAACAAAAATTTGTTTACAAAAACTATGATAAGATTTCATTGAAAAAATTATTGTAGTATGTTTAAGGAACCTTGATGAAATTTACCTACAATTTTTATTATAACGATTAAATGCTTTATATGAAAATGGCAGTTGTTAAGAATTGTTCTGTATGTGAGCCCGATTTGTCAAAATTGATCGAAAAAAATGTGTGTCAACAAAAAGTTAAAAATAAGAGATATAATATGCTTACTTGAAATATTCTTTCATATCATAAGCGGAATAATCGAAAGAAAACATTTTTTGTTCTTCAGGTGGTATTAAGGATGTCAAGAACGATTTATTTATATTGCTGTATTCCCAATTATTAGACGAAAAGTAATATGTAACACAACTGACAACATATAATAGTCGTACCAATCGTATTGCCCTAAATAACATATTCATTAAAATAAAATTTGAACATAACGATATGTATTCAATTATATTATTGAATCTGTATTAAACGTCTTGTCGTATTGTCGTATTAAACGTAGAAGTAATCAACAGATTTTAGTGAAACTTTACAACGATACATTTTAGCAGTCCAGAAAAATACTGTTAAATTTTTGAAACAATGCACTTGTTCGTTTGAGTGAAATAATTGACAGGATAAAAAAGTTTACAATGATTGAACCAATACAGCACGTAAGTGTGGTAAACGAGCACAAGTGATAACATGAATTTGAAATTGTTATATTTAGTTAGAAGAATGCTTGTTCTCAATTAAAAAAAAAAATTATTTCAGTAATAAAAATAGTATTTTATAAGCGAATTTTTATTCACATTTATTATTATTAATTTTAGAACTTATACAGCAAAAAAAGAAGGCAACAAAATGGTTATTTGAGTATTTCTTTTTACTTGAGCCTCTATGCCACTTGTGCCGGGCCTGAGCAGAGAAACTCTCTTAAATTAATAAGTTGACCAAAAACATGCCAGTCTTCAAAGGATTAAAAACAAGAATTTAAAAGGCGAAGCTATGCTCAAGGTACAGGAAGTCCTCCTTTTAAAAAAATTTACATTAAAAGATTTACATTTTTATGTTTCGTCGAGTTATAAACGTTTTTAAAATTTACCAAATTAGACTTTGCATCGCAATACTAGAACCTATACAAGATGAATAAAAATTCTTTTCTTATGCAAATTAAACTCAATCTATCGATTGAACGATATTACTACTTGATCGATTTAGCCATTATTAAGATTTAATAATAAAAGTCTTTTAAAATGGCGTCTTGCATAAGAAACACCTAGCTATGACATTGTTTACATTACCGTGCCTCCCATATCATAATTAAATTGACGTGTAATTTAATAGCTTTGATTTTAACAAGCGTCTATTAAATATTTTCTTTTTAAATTGCTAAAGTTGTTATTTTTTTCAAGTTTTTCCTATTATTTTTCTAAATCAGTGATTCAAAAAAACAACAGATAGTTTACTTAGCAATAAATTATAACACACAAACAAACATACAATGCCGATTCGTATAGTATTCGATAAATATTATTATATTTATTGAATACTATACAAATTATTATTATTATTTTAGTTTCCTGTATATCTTAGTAAACATTTAAATAAATTAAATTTTGTTTTTTTAATCAAATACATAAAGAAAAAATTTTCATTTTCCAAATTAGTTATATTAAATTATTAAAATATTTGATTTAAGACTTACATAGGTCGACGTCCAAAGCACATTAAAATCCGATCTATTAATGTAGCTGGCATAACATGTAATAACATTGTTAATATATAGAATAAAATAAAATTAGTGGTGTATATTGATTTATTATTCCAGATAGTCCCGTCCAGAGGTATCTCATCAAGCATACTTCGAAACACGTCTATATCATATCGATGTGTTGTACGTCTCTCAATTACACAATTTAAAACAAATAAATTAGAATCCTTAGTAAACCTATTAATAGATAAAATTAGAAATTAATTAATCTATAGAAGCTGATTGTTATTTGAACAAAATTTTATAAGATTTGTATAAAAGGAAGACAAATAAGCCTTTAAATTAACCACCTAAAAGAAAATGGACTTATGCAATTTTATATCATTATATATAATTGGCCATGCAGACATACACATACACACGCGCTCAAGCATGCACGCACGCACAATGCGACAATACAAAATATTATTAAAAAATGTCAATTTCCTTGTTACATACATGTCAAAATTTAAAAATAATAAATTTTTTACTTTAATTAATTAATTTAAAATTTATTTTAAAAAACATTGAAATGCAACGTACAGTAGAAGAATATTTATTTCTTTTCTAGTTTTTAATGGTACCATGCTAATCGATATCGGCAGCCGGAATCGATCAAGCATAGGGTTACATTCTGAGGCAAAATCTTTCTCCCCCATTAGGAAATAAATTTGCATAGGGAAAAAATACTGAGAGAAATTAGATATAACATTCAAGTTGACAAGTGTTCAGTTGCTAGCTGTCAAAGAATGATAATAAAAACTCTTGGGTAATAACTAATCTGGCAAATAGTTATTGATATAATTAAAGAAAAACACAATGTTTCGGCCAGGCGATTTCTGGCCCTTATCAAGTGTATCTCGTGTTAATAAATAATCTCGTGTAAATAAATAAGTTACGTTAAGTACAATAAATGTCTATCAATACCAATTTGCAACAGCAAACGTTAAGTATTGTTTAGGAAAACGTGTTAGAAAACACGTCTGTACTCCGCAACCTTTGTCAGTGGAAATTAAATATAAGTAAAACACTAAAATTTGGAATAAAAATGTCGGAGTTGTTTGGAAGTCTTTGAGTATAACGGAGTAATTGCGAAGTGATTATCTTTAATCTCGAAATAGGAGAGATGGTGAGAATATGGCACTATTTTCAATAAAAAAATGTTCCAAATGTAATAAAATAAAAAGAGCAAGCATTAATCGTATCGAAAAGTTTACAAAGTTGTGAAGCTACTTTTCTGCTGAACGCAGCCAATAAGTTCCTCTATTCAGATTTAATACTCCTGATCTATCGATGCGCCGTGGCCATTAAAATTTGTGACATTAGAAGTGAGAAATGACACGTTGACAACCCACTTTTTGCGTCTGTGCCATTTGCAAATTAAATAAATTTGAATAAAATAACTCTTAAGATCACTTTAATATATTGGTTAAAATATGGCGAATGGTATCCTTTTTTTACAATAGTCAATACATAACCGTCAAATAAATATGATACAAGGTCGAATTTTCCCTGCTATAAAAAAAGAAAAATCTTTCTTTTATACTTATAATAGTTACAATTCGCTGTATTTTGAGGAATTTATAAACACGACACAAGTTACAGCAACAGAAGAATACGGCAAATAATTACGACATAGCACGAACGCAAAAATTGAGTTGTCAACGTTTCTTACTTACTTGGGGATTTATCTGTCTCGAATTTTCAAAAAATTAATTTTTTGAATTTTTTCGCATGGCGGAGAAAATATAAAAAACTACTGGCCAGATGTTTTGATTTTTTAATATATGTAATACCTATCTGTGGCTCCAGTGTAGACTAAAATCATAACGATTGGTTAACAATTTCTTGATTAATCTTTTAACATTTTTTTCCTACGAAAACAAACTTTTTTTTAAAAAACTTCCGCTATTTTTGTGATTTTGTGGCCAAATTTCTCCATTCTAATCTATACTGGAGTTTTTTTCCCATAGATTAATAATCTTTCTTATTTTTTCCTTTTCAGACAATCTATTTAACCAAAATCCTTTATGCCAGCTATTTTCAGCACTTTTTTTGCTAAAACATATATAATAAATTGCAAAAATCAATTTAAAAAATATTTCTTGCAATTAAATATTGTAACAATATAGTTAAAAAGTCTCAAATAGTTTTCTTTATCGTCTTAAAAAAAAATTATTAAAAATTTTTTTCATTTCTCTTTCTGAAACAGATAAGTTCCCTTGATGTCACAAATTTATGTATGGTTGCGGTAAGGAGTCAGAAACCTTAATAAAATATTGAATAAAGTGCATACGATCTTGTTATAAGCATTAATTGATGTAGTTCTTATAAAAAAAGAAAGCTTTCTCTGATTTAATTATACATTTTAATAAGTTAATACTAGAAAACAAATGCATTATTACCTTAAACAAATTTCAAACTACGCTTATTTTTTGTATATCTTTCGTTTTAGATAAATTTTTCAATATTTCTTTATTTAAAAAAATTATACTTATTACATCATCGTTTTCTTCATTAAAGAACAAAGAAAATTCATTATTTAATTATCAATCTTACTGTTGTTAGAAAGGATTGAGACATTCGAGAAGTTTGGGCTGACGTTTTACCTCGCTTTTATCTTTGAGGGTAAGCAATTCAGTTTTGTCTTCTAGAGTTAAAAATAATTGTAACATATATACTGAGCATACGTGGTCAATCCAAGTTTCCAGCATACAACGAGCATAGCTTTAACGACAATGTCTACTGGTACAAAGTTGCTATGACAACTTGTATTTAAGTAAGCTACTCGTATTGCTCCTTTTCCGCCACCAATATAAAGGCTTATTGGACCATAATAGTTATCTATCCATCCTGGAAATGGTTCCCTTATTGATGACATAACTAAAATTTAAAACACATGCAAATTAAATTATTATCAGATTATTATTAAATTTTAATAATTTTTTAATAATAGAAGAAAAGGTGGTAATATGACCATCCATTTACATTTTTTCAAAACTTTTTACATAACTTTGTTAATAATTAATATTTTAACCCATTTAGGACCAAATGTCCACTATTTTTTCTCCACGACCAATGCTCAGATTTTTTAACGGGTCATAACTTGGCACAGTTATGTAAAAAATTAAAGACAGTTGTTTTTAACTGTTTTACAGTAATAAATAAAATATTGTAAATTAAGGGTCAAAATTCAATTAATTTGAATAAGATGGATTAGGATTAAAATCTAATTGACTTAAATTGTAATTTATCATCTTTAATTCATTATTTTTGATTTTTGATAATTATTTTAATACAAACTTAACACAGAAGTAATTGATCTAATTTTTATTTAAATTACTACAAATACAGCATGTTATAAATATAGCATGTTATAAATATGCTATAATTGTTTTTAATAACTAATAATTAATGAACACACTGCAAGTCTAAGTGTTTTATTTTAAAACGCTTAAAATGTTTAAATTCTTGTAGTCACCTTTTAAGCGTTTAAAAACGTATTAAATTTAAAGACATATAAAGTGCTTTTTTTCAAAACACTTACGTGTTTTATTTTGACGTGGATTTAATGCATTTAAAGTGTTTAAACACACACATGTATTCTTAAAAAAAAGCTTTGATTCCAAAATATATTATACTTAAAATAAAAATTTTCATAATTCCGTTTATTTCATTTTTCTCGATTTCTTTTATAGACTGACATTTCAGTCTAACATTATATGTCGATGACCAAAAATCTGACTTCTTCCGCGCTCTCGATAAGCTCCTTTTACTTATACAACAAGTGCATTTTATTCACAAGAAAACTTGCCACGTAGCGATTCTATCTATAAGTGTTTTACTTTAACACGGTTTTAGTGTTTTCTATTCTGTATATATAATGATTAAAAACACAAGTAAACGTATTATTTATATAAAACGTATTAAATGTTGTATAAAAAACATTATGACATTTTAATCCGATGTTTAAAATAGTTATCCTGTTTTATTTTTATATGTTTGATCCGATAAAACACTTTAATGTTTTATTTTAAAACACTTTATAAAACACTTAGATTTGGAGTGCATACTGTTCAGAAAATTAAAGGACGCATATGCATGAGAAGGTTTCTATGTAGTTGTGTACATTCGTACATGATTGATACCGAGGACGTTGACCGACTCCTCGACGCGACTCACGTCTGATCTTGCTTTGTTTGACCCAATTTCTCTTGACGACGCTACAAACAGACAGTCAGATTTTCATTCATTCTTTTTGAGACGAGCGTCGGAGTAAGACGTTCATTGAGATTACAATACACACGTATTGTAAAGGTTTTCGTTACGTGCCACGTATCTCGTGCAAATTGGTTGCACATTCAAAGTAGAGACTTACCACGGCCAAGTACTCTGCATAATCAGTTTCTGCAGACCCTACGGGTTGCTGAAAGATAGAGTTCGAGTTCAATTCCTGCAGTCACCACGACGAGCAGAAAGAGTGAGAGAGAGGGACATTCGACCCTAAATTCTACGGCCTACCGAGAGAGTGAGAGAGAGGGACATTCGACCCTAAATTCTACGGCCTGCTGAGAGAGAGAGACCAGGAGATCGAGCTCCAGGTACACGGAACCTCTGTAGAGAGTTTTCAATTGAGTTCTTGAGAGAGATTTCATCCTGTTTCGGATTAGCACGACGGCTAACCGACAGGACAGAACTCAATTCAGAGGTTCCCATTCAGCTGTACTATTCAGCAATTATTCAGAGACATTCTCATACCGTCGTAACTTTCGAACGTAATCTATTCAGATGCGTTCACATGTTGGCGTCACTATCAGACGTATTCAATCAACTGTTTAGAGACATTTTTTGATAAATGTTAAACATGTATGAATCAAAAGTTTCAGTGTAACCTTCTTCTGCATATGCGTTAATTACTTGAAACATTATCAATTCATTTGAAATACTATTGATGTAAAAATCTAGAATCACTGTAATGTTCCATAATTCTCATTACGCTTATCATTCTCAAATAATTTGATGATTCATTTGTAAATATTACGATTATAATATGATTGCATAAAGCTCATGGTATGGAATGCATGATTATTAATTTGAATAACCGTTTAACGTTATTGTATGAATAATTTTATAATTTATTAACCCTAATAATTTCTGATTGTTGTGTATTCTTATGTGTATTCTATTCTATATGTGTGTAATTCCATATGTGTTATTTATTATATTTGTTATGAACGTCCGTCACTAACCGAATTGTCATAGATTAATCAGAATATTCATAGACTATTCAGACTTGTCATAGATTAGTTTTCATATTCTGCCAAAATTATTTTAAAGTTATTAAATTTTTCTGCCACCTTTAATTGACTGTAATCATTTTCAACCGGCGTGCTTGTTTATTAAACACATACAAATAAATATTTTTATACAAAAAAATATTTTACTACAAAAATTTAACGCCGCTAAACCGAATAATTTACTTTAACACAAAATCGCTTTTTTCCAATTTAACTTATAGACTGAAATAATAATAATTAAAAATTACAATTTTTTGCAATTGAAATCGTAATGGCGTTATATACGTATGACATTATACACGCACGTGAGAGAGGGAGAGAGAGAGAGAGAGAGAGAGAGAGAGAGAGAGAGAGAGAGAGAGAGAGAGAGAGAGAGAGAGAGAGAGAGAGAGAGAGAGAATGTGCGCACGCACGCACAAGAGATTGAGATATTAAAAATTGCTATAAACAAAGTGTTATATACTAAACACACACACACACACACACACACACACACACACACACACACACACGTGCACACACACACATTCAGATGCACGCACAAAAGAAATAGAAAAAGAGCTAGTAAATTATTCGGTTTAGCGGCGCCAAGTTTTTGTAGTAAAATATTTATTTGTATTAAAATATTTATTTGTAATATTTGTACAAATAAGTATTTGTAAAAGTAGATGTTCTAATTCGTATGAACATCTATTTTCATAGTTGGCGCATTTTCTTTATATCACCCATACAGCACAGAAAGATTGCAGCAACATTGTGGCAACATTTCAACGCAAGATTGCAATATTGCATAAACGTTGTAAAATGTTGCTGCAAGGTTGCTGCAAGATTGCAGAAATGGTAAAATGTCCGCTTTTAGAAATATTGTTACGTAATATTGTAGCAATATTGCAGTAAAATATGTATGCAATATTATTTAGAAAAAGATTATTCAAAATAATTCATCTGATTTTAAATAACTATTTTGAATTTAACAAATACAGAGTGATTAGTGAAACTTCAAAAGATAAACTTTGCAAGTTTTGTCTTTTATCTTATATAAGTACATTATAAGATGAGAAAGACAAAACTTACAAAATTTATCTTTTGGTTGACGTAATCACTCTGTTGTTAAATTCAAAATATAGTTAGAATTGATCGGATGATCGTTTGGTTGATGTCACTATAATCACTCTGTATTTGTTAAATTAAAAAATACAGTTATTTAAAATAATTTTGAATAACCTTGTACTCTGTTATACACAAATCTACATAATAATAGTTTTACACACAAATTAAAACTACTCCTACTAAGTATTATAATATAATGTTTTAATTACAATATTATCTGACCACTTCTGACTATACAAAATAAAATAAAGTATCTAATACAATTTTTTATAATCAGAAATGAACACCATATCTAACCATTTACAAAACTAAAGGTTTTATGTATGCTTTAATAAAATTGTATATAATAACGTAAATAATCGTACATAATTATTTATAATATTATACATAACCATACATAATCATACATAGTACCATATAAGACCATGTATAATTATATATAACTTTATCTTTTTCTACAATTTCTTCACATAGACAAACATGGACTATTTTTTCCCAGGTATTTATCAGTTCTGCAAGAATTTTAGAAATATTATGCTATTTGGGGTTGTAACGATTATTTAAATTTATAACAAAATTCCCAGTTTACGTTAAAAATTCTAATTACTTTTGATAATCAACACTGATAACAATAAGATTTATAAATTCTCACAATAATAT
Source organism: Monomorium pharaonis (assembly GCF_013373865.1). Taxonomy (NCBI): domain Eukaryota; kingdom Metazoa; phylum Arthropoda; class Insecta; order Hymenoptera; family Formicidae; genus Monomorium; species Monomorium pharaonis. The sequence continues at coordinate 8,131,805 of NC_050472.1, read as the reverse complement.
TAAATAAAACAAGAAATGTAAGAATATTGAACATACCTAACCCACAGTATATTAAAACTATTTCATAAACATTAATTTACTTCTAATAATTGATAGTAAATCAACATACCAATAGAAGGTCTTACAATCGCGCAAGGCAAGGAGAAAGAATATTCTTGTATTATACTCTCTGCTAGGTTTTTCGAAAAAATATACGTATTGGGTGCATAATCCAAAAATCTGCAAAAATTACATAAACACACACAAAATTAAGAATTACACTGTAAAATAATTAAAAAATTTTTAAGGCAAACAGGCATTTCTTATAGACATTTTGGCGCTTACAAATTTGTACATAAAATTCTTTAATTATGTTACATTTTTTTAAATTGGATTTAAAAATACAAAAAGTTTTTGACATATACGGCGGTTTTTAATACTTTTGAGACTAAATGGCTCAAAATGTAATGATAAAGCAATTCCACTCACTTGATAAATTTGTTTTTAGCAATAAAAAGTTTAAATAAGAATTCAATCCATCTCATCTATTTGGTGTTTTGGTTGTAAAATTTGTGTCAGACAGTATTATTGAAGGCAAGAATTTAAATTAAAAAATAATTTCCAGAAAACCTACCTTAGATTATATAAAATGTCTATATAAAATTTATAAAAACGACTTGTGTTTTTAACTTACTTAGCCATGAAAACGTTTAAAGTATGCTCATCTAATGATTCGGCCATATCTATCATTTTCTTCCAATTAACTATAGGTGAGTATACTTTTTCTTCTACGAATGGTTTATTCACATTTGTAAATGCTGTACTAACATACACTAACGCCTTTAATAGATAAAACATTAATTTAAAGATTTTATTTCTTTGGAATTTTCAGTAAATAAAAAGTTGTTAAAAAATAGATATTTAAATTTATATTATTGATTTTGTAATGTTATGACATTTTAGTACTATACTTTTTCTTTTTTAAGTTTACTACATTTTAAATGTTTTTAAGCTCGAAAAGTACATATTGATGATATGAATTTTTAAAGATAATTTACAATAAAGATACGAATTATTCCGTAAAATTATTGAAGATACTATGTGACAAAATGTGTTATTATAAAACACAATCACAGTTACTTTTTCTAACTTACTACAACATTTTTCATGTTTTGAGCTAAAATGCAGATGTCTCTTGTTGATCTAGTGTTGTTAAGTATAGCATATTTTAAGCTGTCATTAAATTTTACACTCGCTGCTCCATGAATTATTATAGTCACTCTATCAATTAACATTTGCTTATTTTCATCCGATAAACCTAATACCTTATCGCTAACATTACCAGAAATTGGAATCAGTTTCTTGAAACTCGAAGGTCGCTCTTCACGCAATTTGTCAAATAACTGAAATAATAAAACTCATTTTTTTATAAAATAGTTTTCTTATAATAAAAGTAATTTATAAAATTTGTATTAAATGTATAACCAAGAAATAAAATGTTTAATGACATTTGCAACAACATTATATTTATGTTTATTTTAATGTTGGACATGTATATTAATTACAAAATTTTAATTTTAAAAGTAACTTTCTTTAGTAATAATGTTACAATAGTATCTATAAAAAATTCTTTTTGTCAATCTTGTATATAACACGTCAGGATTGTTAAAATCTTACAGAAACGTTATAAAAAGTTTGTCTTCTTTATTTAACTTACTGGTAAGTTTAACATTTTTTCGAATCTTTGATTAACATCTAGTCCTTTTGCTGGGCGTATCAAGAGAAATATTTCACGAACATCTGGACATGATCGCAATACCTTTTCGATAAACACTTTACCCAAAAATCCTGTTGCACCGGTCAAAAATATACTTTGTCCTGCGTAAAAAGCAAGAATCGATTTAGCTGGATCAATTGTCACCTTATTCATTATTTTTTTTTTTAACAGCATGAACAATATAAACCAAGGAATACGAAGTAAGATATAAAGTATTAAAACAATTAGAACTACTATTATTTTTGTGATAAGGGTAGAGAGTCGTAGATGAAACTAGAATAAACGTTACTATTTTCAAATGGCTATGACAACTTTCAGTAATGTTTACTACTGTTTAAGTATGAAATCTATAGTCAATGTGTGACATATATTCCAATTTAAGTGTGATGGAATTATTTACGTTTTAATACAGGAAATGGCGGACATCGTGCAGTATAATGTCGAAAGTGCAAATAATATATGTAATAATGTGCGTTTGCTTTGCTCTACAATATAAATATTAAAGTCGAACGTGCAAATAATACATGCAATAATAAGCATTTGCTTCCCTTTACGATATAAATGTAGAAATGTGTATTATAATATGTAATATCAAGTAACACAATTTAAATTTTGCTAATTCGTTTGTATTTTTGAAGAAGGATTTGGAAATGCAGAATATGGACTGAATTTCTTCGGAATTGGATATGCTGTATACTTGTATTTTTAAATCTTTATATATAATATACAATATAATATATTTACATAATTATTTACATAACTATAATACTTAGAATTATTTGTATTGGACACTGGTTTTATCAATATTTAATTATAATATTATAATGTACGTCTAAAAATAAGAAAAATATAAAGAAAATGAGTAGAAAGGATGTTATGTAATTCAACCAAATTAAATTTTGGATTTTATTTATTTTTAAATTGTGTATAATATACATTTGTACGCGAGTAATTGGCCGGAAATGATAAAGAAAAATGATAACCAAGTTAAACTTGTCATGCAGTATTCAAAGCAAATGCATCCGTTTTTTAACAATTCATTGATTTAATTATTTAAAGCTAATATCTTTCTAGTGCATATCTTCAATATACTGGGTGATACACTTTAATGAGAGGGTTCCGTTTGCCTACGTTCCCGATTGCCTACTGCTTCGTTTGCACACGAATTATGCGGAAATTTCCCGATTGCCGACATTCCCGATTGCCCACGTCCCGATTGCCTACTGCTTCGTTTGCACACACAAAAATAATCAAGGTTCAAAATACACATTGCACACGTTATATTATTACGCTCATACACATTGCACGTGACGCTATTGCACACGTGATATAATTACGCGCATACATACACACACACACACACACACACACACACACACACACACACACACACACACACACACACACACACACACACACACACACACACACACACACACACACACATATATATAGGGGGGGGTCCACATATATATAATATATATAGAAGAAATTATATATATTATATAAAATATTAAAACAATTGAAAGATATAAGGTAATTTATGAAAATTAATAATAGATGATAAATTGATATAGATACATATAAATACTGTAACAAATTGAAATGTACGGATTTTATATAACATTATCGATTTATTTCAATTGCTTATAATTTTAATTATCTATAATATAAAGATATAAATATAAAATTTTTTAAATAATTTTTGTATTAGAAATTTTTAATTTATTTTACTTTTAAATATGCTATTAAAATATGATAATTGTAACATATTTTATATATATATATATATATATACATATATATATTTTATTTAATTATTTAAACAAAAGTAATACACGTTTAATACAAGTAGTAAATGTTTATCAACTTTTTTTCTTTTATAAGAACAAAAAAACAAAGTAAAACACATTAATATAAAAATTTTAATAAAAATTTATTTAAAAAATTATCAGTATTATGTCTGTTCCAGATTAATCATTTATTGAAAAACATCAAAAAATCTACTATCAATTATATTCTAGCATATACATATATAGTAATCAGATAATTTATACGTGTTCAAGTAATAATTAAATTATTAATTAGACTTTAGTTTTATTTAATTATAAGTTAAACTTTAGTTTTATTACTGTGAGTCAACATTTCCTGTAAAAAAGAAGGAACTGAAAAACTTAGTCCAATCTTATATTTAAGATTGTCTTACGTTATTAGACAATCTTAAATACACCATCTTTATATACATAATATATATTATTTCTTTTTGCATGTAGCTACTTACAAATTCAACTGTAGATTCATCAATGGAGGCATCACCATATGTAGTAGTATCTCCAATTAATTTGTTTACATCATTATCTATTGGTGACATAACAATTTCTGATTGTGAACCTCCTCCAGTTTTTTTTAAGCTTTTGTTAATGTCAGCTTCTTTTCCTTTAACTTTTGCTCTTATATCATGTCAATCCTACATGATAATGAAAATTAAATAAGGTTATATAATTTACTTTAAATATATATTATTTTAATTATGTTATGTTTTTATTATGTTAATATGTTCATTATGTTATATGTTAATTATGTTATTTGTATTTATTCTCATAACTTGCATATAGTCATACTAACTTTTCTTCATTAAAGCCAAGTTTTTTTAACACCGGGAAGAGCATTAAGTGTGTCAGTATATAACTTCCATCCATAGTTTTTGAGCATCTTTATGCGAAAAATTTGATGAAAATTTTGTCGGTATCAATTCTGGATGGGCATTTAAAAATTTTAACATTATTTTTTTTTGTGCACTTGATATGTTTTCTTGCGCGTTTTTCTGCCATCTAAAATTAAAAATTAATTTAAAAATCAATTTATGTAAAATCTGTGTAAAATATTTTTGCTAATAAAATATGTCTTTTTTTCTTACTTTTATTAGTTGTCCTTGCTCCTTCTACAGTCATGATAAATTTTCCAATATCATATAAATAACTAAAGCCACAATTTCATTGGTTCTTCTATTTCGCGAATATATGGCAATTTAGTGATCGCATACGATTAGGTCGTACGTATCAATTCGCAAATGATCACAGATCGTTCAAGAATTGTCTTTATTAATCGCATACGTAAATTTTCATGCGACCATTCGTCGTATACGAATATAATCGCAATCCAGAGTCCAGAATCGAGCTTCTGCTGTGATTGGGGCCGCGCGATGCGCGAGGACTAACGCGCAGCCCTTAGTGGGGGTTCGCGGCGTCGATCACGGATGTTTTTGCGTGTGTACTTGCGACCGGAGAGATCGTGCTCTGTATCAAAATGTAATATTTTGAATTAAATTTTTATTTGAATTATTTCTCTTTTTTCTCTCTCTGATTAACTTATAATTTAATTTATATTTATAAAATAAAAATAAAAAACTAAAACGCTAATGGCGTGCGCGAAGCGCGCGTAATGTTGTGTTCTAGTATCGATAATTGCAAATCTCATAATGATTATTGCCTCTTTTCCGTGATGTTAATTGGTTCTCTCGCTGCGCTTACTTTGTGTTCCAAGAGTAGCTGTCATTGTGATTGAATTTTGACAACTTTTAAATTTGTATAGATGGTTATTTATATAATTATGATTGTAATCAATTTTTAAAAGATATAAAATAATAAGTTAAGTAGCGCGCGTCTGTGGTGTCTACTGATATAAATTACAAGTATAACAAGAAATATATAATGTATCTTGCACGTATGCGCAATATTGGAGACACCGTTTTGTCTTCGATAAACTTACGATTAATTCTGTCAAATAATAAAAATTAAATAAAATAAATTCCGATTAATTAAATCTTATTATAAACTTTAAATGTTTTAAACTCCCTTTTAAAATTTTATTTCTTCCTGGAGTAATCCTGGAGTAGGTAGGGTGCTCTATGTGTGAATCGAGATATAACAATTAAAATTATATAATTCAACATGTAAATATGTTTTTTAATTTTATTGAAATAATTTGTGTAATTAAAATTATGTGATACTAATGCCCAATATGTTACAAGAAATTGTCAAAATATGATGTACAATGATACAAAGTTTATACAAATTAATGTGACTAATAAATTTTTATATTTTTTACTTTATATTTTCTAAAATTTTAATGTTTGTTTTTAAAATTTTATTCTTTATTATTCTTTAATAATTCTTCATTTATTGTTCTTCAATACTTGAATACTTAATACAAATGGTGAATTTTAGTATTATTGTACTTATTTCGCGCTTTTATGTAATGTGGTAAAAATATATTGTAAAATATTTTATAGTTCGTAAAATTTACTAATTTTATTTTTAATATTTGATATAAGATTAGTTCTAACTTATAAATTGTAATAAATATATTGTAAACTTATACTTTTCTTTATGTATTTGCTGTAAATTTATTTTACTATATTGTATTATTGAATGTTACAAAAAATAATTCTTAAATAAAAAATAATAAAAAAAATACATACAAAGAAAAAAGGACCGCCAATTAAAAATCGGCGTGGTGGAGGGCCTGTACAGGTTGATTTGTTTTTACCAAATGAAATTTTAATTAGAAATTACATTAAAAACATAATCTTTAGTTAAGAATTAAAATTTGCATAATCTTTCTTCTAAAAGATTATGCAAATTTCCTTCGACGGGTACGACCTTGTCGTGGTGGGAGGGCTCAGTACTCTGAGCTCTGTTTTAATTTGAATTTGATTTGTACTTAATAAGCACTGCAAGCACAGAGTTACAAGCTATAAATTATTTCTTTAAATATGAATTGTTTTTTTGTGTCGTGCTTTAATTTGGACTTTGCATTTGTTTGTTACAGAATCATTGTAGGGTTTGTACAGAATTGTTGCTGAAATACGTTTGTTGAATAACTCTGCCGCTGCGCATCGATCGGTGAGTGAGGAATAAACTTTTAAAATTGAGATAATCTGTGTATATTATTTATAGAAATAACTACATTTTAACTTATTATTTAGTTAAATAATATAAATATTAGAAAGTAGAATTCGGATTGCTAATGTTGACATTCAGATACAAATTTGTAATATAAATATGTATATATCTTTTACATATATTCAATTTATATTTCTTCATCAGACTCAGGATCCGTTAAATCTTCATTTTCATCTAATAATTGTTTAGCTTCGTGAGAAAATGCAATCTCCTTTCTTGTAGAAAGTTTCGTCAATGAGGAAATAAATGGATCCGATGATGCAAGAAGCTTTTAAAATAAATCTCGATATTAATTTATTCTCGAATTCTTTCGAGTGCGAAATTGCCGAAACATTTTGTAATCTTTATTCTTGGCTTCTTGCGCTTTTTCCGATAATTGTCCTGAAAATTAAGGATTTTTTAAATAAAATTGAATTATTGCAGTAATTTAGAGATATGCGCATGCGTTTAAAAAAAATAAATATTTATTTATCGGTAGAAAAACATGACAAATTACTTCAGTGCTGTGAATTAAAATTTTATGAACGCTTGTGGGTATGTAAAACCATGGATAAAGTGCTACAAAAAGTTTTGCAGTCTCTATGCCATAGTTTTAAATTTTTTAATGTTAATATCACGCCTACTTGCCATTATCGATAAAATATTGTTAAACCGAATGATTAAACTAATATCAATTCCAGTTATTTGTGCTGATTTTTCTGCGTGTTTGAAAAAACATCGAGCGGTATTTCCGTCATTAGTTGTCCCATGACCTACATTGTACATAACATAAAATTTTTCTATGTACATACATCTTTAGATTTAAAGTTATTAATTTTTATTTATTTCATGAACAAAATAGAGGTTAGCAATTGAGTTCGTGGATATGTATGAGGATATATAGTATATATTTATATATTACAGATCTATGTCTGGATGTTAATAGTAGCAATCTGAATTCGATTTTTTAATATCTATAATAGATTATTTTTGTTAACTAATTAATAAGTTAAAATGTAATTATTTTTATATATTTTAACATACAATGAATAATACCTTGAAAAACAATATCAACCAATAATCCCATTTCCGAACAAAATTTTTCTTGAATTTGTTTTTTTTTTGGCAGCAAACAATTTTTTATTTTTTTCTGATCTTACCTGCATATAAAAGTTATATTCATAATAATATATTCATTTAATATTTATTTATGAATCTGTCTGTATAAATTACTATGCCTGCCAAGTTTTAAATTGTAATCTGTATGAAATATGTAGTAAACATTTAAAAAAGCGTGGAGTATAGATAAGCCAAATTTAAAATACTCGAAATTTGGCATCATATTCGAAACTTTTTTTATGTTGTTATTAGTTTTTGGAGTCGATCCGCAAATGTAGCATGCTTGGCTCGATGTTCCTGTCATAGAATTACACACCTGAAATATTTTAATTTTATTGTAGAAATCATACGTACAGATGAAGATTGAAATATTTTAAGAAAATGTGGTAATAATTTTTTATTGATCTGGGTTTTTGTTCGGTGAAAATTTCTATTTTTTCCGCTTCTGTATAGAATTGCTAACGATTGTACTTATTTTTGCATTAACCATAGAAAAAATTAATTTATGGTTGATTCGTAATTCTTTTCCTCATTTATTATCGTTGTGGGTATTAATTGGCTGATTTCAGATTCAATACTCATCTTTTACTTCTTTCAAAGTACTCTCAATTGTCTCTTTCTTAAAACAAAATTTTATGAGCCTGTAGAATCTCGTCGAAGAAGATCTTGGATCTTGCCAAACAACATTTCGTTTATTATTCAAATAACAAAGCTGTAGTGGCAATGAGAATAAAAATAGGTCACTGTCCGTAATTGTCGTTGAATAGGAGGGATCAAATTTTTGTTTGTACTGCGCGTGGCCACTACTGCCATCGCATCCCCACTTGCACAACATCTCAAAATGTCGTGTTTAATTCAATTTTTCTAAAATTGAGTAATTGGATAATACGCGATGCTGTATGATTCAATAGATTTTGAATTGAAACTTTGTAAGTGGGTTCCGTATGTATAAATCATCCGGATAACACAATTTTTTTTGCATTTATTATATCATTGTACGAAGGATAAATATTAAAATTTCTTTATTTCGCATTTATCCGGACATTTTGATTTCGCTGTTTTGTTCAAATCGTTTTCAAGAAAAAGACACAGCGCTTCATCGGTAGTATACGGAACAGGTCTTTTTATACTGTACGTATTTTTAAGAGCTCTAATTTTAAAAGTTGTAGGATTTTTCGAGATATCATTAATCAAATGGGCAGCACATCCCTCTCGTCAGATTCTCCAGTGCTCTTTCTGTCCACTTTCCTGTCTCCTGCCTCTGACTTAACTTCCTCTATTCCTTCCTTTTCACTCCTTCCATGTCTGCTCTCCTCCATATCTCCACTAGCTCTTCCACTTCTCTTCTTATCTCCCTTAGCTCCTCCATTCCTCTTCACATTTCCTACAACTCCTAGAAGCATATATCTTTTGCCGAGAAGGCTGAATCAATGAATTTCTATTATTTGTCACATCTTTTCATTTGTTACATCTTTCAAAACTCCATCCCAGATGGACTCTCTTGAAATTGACATTATTTCTTGGACTCTTCCTTTGATATACTCAAGTATTCTTGATTCCCTTTTTAGTTCAGGGTAGACCGGATGCCCACCGATCGTAAATACACGATATCAAATCCTTTTCTCAATATAATAAATGCCAGATTCAATTCCTTCCTAACCAATTCAGTGCCCGTGCCTTTCGACCGTCCGTCACCGATCACCGTCTTCAAAAATATATCAACCTGTTTCTTTTAATTTGAGATATTTGCCTTTTGCCGAGAAGGCTGAATCAATGAATTTCGGATATTGTTGGTAACGTCTTTCAAAACTCCATCCCAGATGGACTCTCTTAAAATCGACATTATTCCTTGGACTCTCCCTTTGATATACTTATTTGATAATTTATTTACCCGATTATAAAAGTGGTGTGCTGGTCATTACGGCCTCTATTTCTCCTTGGTTTTTTCGCCTGTTCCAAGGCTCCGCCGTCGAACTTTATCGCTTCTAGCTTCGTCGATCTCCCACGTTCGAATCGTCGTAACTGGCCTCACAGAGTCCCAAACCAGGATTCCCCGGCTCAAAAGTACATAGCAGGAGACGGCGGCTATACAGATCTCCCTCTGACTCCCTGACTATTCAAGTACGCCTCTAAAGCGATCGGTATATTAAATCCACTCAGAGAAACGGATTAATGCGAAGAGCCCTTCTGAGGTGTGAATCTGACGACCGCCCAGGAACGAAAGAGCAAATTTGAATTGTATTAGAACATTATTGTATGCCGTGAAAATATGCATATATAAAAGTATATATTATTTTTTTAAATGAATTATTTATTACAAATATATACTTATTTGTTTGTTTAAATGTTCTGTTTAAATAATAAATGTTTTAACGTTCTATCTAATTGTGTGTAAGATTGATTGACGGCCTCCTCTGATTTCGGATCTTCTGGTGATAGCGTCGGTTTCTTGCATTCACCGCTCACGTACTCCCAGGCGTCATTCTTCGCTAGTACTGCTATCATTTGTAATTTCCACGTATCATAATTATCTTTAGTTTCTATCTTTAATTATAATTAGTTTCGATACGCGTGTAGTTTAACGCGTTCATATTTCTCTCGCTTGATTTCGAGATGCACTTAACCTCGTGTACCCGCTTTGATCTGTACCGCTTTGTCGTGTACCGCGTTTCACGTTCTTCACACGCCTGTGCCTCTAATATACTGGGCCCATAACCTGTGGGAGCAGGGACGCTGGATGGGCGATTAAACAACGCGGATGATACAATACATAATGATACACGTTTAATTAAGAGCGAGTCGGTACACAGATCGAGGGAACACGTTCCATTACAATTAAGGCTGAAAGAAATCCGTCCTTTCTCGACAACTCACTTTACCGAAACTGATCTCTTATGCAAAATTTCGGTAGGAATCACGTTCCCCAGCGGAAACCCCGGCGGTGGTCGAGATTTTCCAACCACTCAACTCCGCGATCAACGCGACCGACTTCATCTCAGCGACGGTCCGGATCTGCTCGCTCGTACCACTTGTTCCTCCGTGCCTCCGGCTTGTGAGCACGCTGCGCATACGTGCACCTTACCGGTCTCTGATCTCCTCCGCGCGTAGGCTGCTGTAAATTCGCGCGTACAGGCAAGGGCAGGAAATCAAGAAATCGACACTTGGTTTCTGAGTAACGTATATGCGTACATATTTTTCCAACAGGTACAGAATGATTTTCGGTTTCAGCCGAAAGATTATTTAGCAAAAAATATTCCAGATTAAACAAAAAACTCAGAAAAAATTAGTGTTGAAAAGAAAGTAAAATATTTGATAATTTATTGACAGTACCTTTTGAGGAGGCTGAATTGAATGTACATTTGTAATATCCTTTAAAATGTCCCCGCGTTTAGGCCATCTTAAATGTGACATGGTTAGATCTAGTTAAGTGTATATTCTGCTCCCTGTAAAATATTCTAGATGTCATTTCTATTTTAATCAAACGTTAATTTGAATTTAGAATGTTTAAATGTGCGACGGGCTTCATCGGTTATTCTTGTTCTAATAATTCTGGCAAATTGAGGCTCAGCCTCACTAGGCAACTTCGCTTCCTCGCATCCTTCGATAAAGTATGATATCGAAATGCTTTGGCCATCAAAAAACGGGACGGCATTGACCGCGTATTTTAAAGTCGCGAAGGGGTTGGAATTCGCCATTATTTTATCTAATTTATACTTAGGTTCATGCACAGTTTGAATCGATTAATCTTCGAAAACGTCGGAATCAGAGCCAGCCGAGTTAACGAGTGTTGCGGATTGATCGCTTGAAATTTCGGATTCGTTTAAAGAGAAGTCGATATGTCTGGGTGTAGGTTTAGAGGGTCCAGAAGGGGTGGAAGTGTGAACTGTCGATTTACGTTTGGATCTACCCTGATTTTCTAAAGCTGTTTTGTAAAGTTCGTCGACCTCAGTTTTATCAGAATTAGATCTTGTACTCATTCCTTCTCGAAGACTGCACCTTTTAATCCCGGACGAGCCCCTAAAAATTTTAATCGTCTGTTACGTCCAGGGTTACAGGAATGTTGGGTAGGATCGGGTGATTCCCTGAGTATCTTATGAAACCAAGGAAGGGCGTAACAAAACCTTACTCCTGAAGGCACCGGCTCGAGGGAAGATCAAGTGCCTTAAGGGCGAACGCACTCCTTATGGCTAGAAATGTGGGTCAGTGTGCCGCTAGGCTCACTATAACTCCGATCTCCGAGCCGTGCATCCGTTGGTCCTAATTGCGAGTCAGTAAATTTAATTGTTTTAACTCGGGATCGGACCCGATGCAGTCTTAATCAGGAATGAGGAGGGTAAACTTATTGAAATTAAAGCAACTATCGATTTATCTACTATTAACAAAATTATTTATTGAGAATTAAGAATAAACATAGCGGTAAGGTTGTTGAGTAATATACAATTGTTCAACATTATTTATTATATAGCGATTAACTAATTGGGTGATATGCGATTTTACATTTTTCGACATTATTTATTATATTCAGACATAGCGTTAAATCAGTCGATAAGTATACGATTGTACAAATTTATTTAATATAGAGGTCGACTAATCGTGTGATATACGATCTTACACTTTCCGGTAAAGTTTGGTGTTGTAGTAATATATCTATAGTTATTTCTATTGTGTTCTAGCATTACGCCGTGTTACTAAACTTTGATTTATAACTACTTAAATACATGTTAGCTATCTTAAATAATTCTACGATATCTACAATATATTAAATGTACGGTTGATCTTGTGTTCTTATATAATTTCCTCTAGTGTAAGAGTGGAAGGAGGGGAAAAGAAATTATTAAAAAAATCTATTGGAACGGCAAAAGGATCGCGATAGTATGGTGTAAAAACAGAAATGCAGTCTGTGGGAGGGAGAGAGGATACTATGGAGGATAAGCAAGCGGGGTCGATCGCCTCAGGGATAAGAGCAAATTCACGGTGGAGCAGGAGTAGGGGGTCGGTTTTGAGGGAAAACTGCTCTAATAATTCTATTAGGGATTGTTGGGTGCCATAATATATAATAGTAATATTGTGGACGAGGGGGCAAAAGGGGGAGGATGTTCGGCTATAAACTCTATATCTGAGGGAGAACCTGGGGGTGATATGTACTCTATGTCTGAATCCGAAGAAGGTGAAGGAGAAGGTGGTATTTCTATTATTTCGGGTGAGCTAATGGGTGAATAATGTGGTGAGGGAGGTGGAGGAGGTGAGAGAGGTGAGTGGGATACTGACCCTTGAGGGGGTGAATAGGGAGTTTGATTTTCGTGTATCGTTCCGTGTTGGTGTGCGTGCGTCTGTTTACGTTTATAGACATGATTCAATGTTCCTATAGATTTTTTAAGTACATTTTATTAATTTTTTGACAAATGTATAAAGTTTATTGTTGTTAACAAGGAAACACAATTTTAAATTTGCGATTATGTGCTCAAAAATAAAGAAAGTTTATATGTTTTTTTATTTAAATATGTTTTAATTAATCGCGATTTTAATATTAAAATAACTTCTTATTATTTTGAATTCCAGAATATTTTCGCTTTTTATATATACCTACAAAGACTCTATAACATAAAGCTGTATTTAACTAATATTCAAAATTGTTTACTTCTATTTTATTTGACACTTTCGTGAACTTTTATTAACAATATTAAGCTAAATAATGTTATTAATAATAATTAATAATATTATTATTAATATTTATATAAATTTATATGTAGTAGTATTTCAACAAATTACACTACTTGGTGAATAATGGGAAAAACCCCGAAATCTTCTTTAAAAGGTAATCGGAGGCAGTTGTGGAATATGTCATCATAAGAAATGTAGTAGAAGTATTAATGTTAATACTTTTTACATAATAAATTTCCAATTTAGATGAATGTATCGGATACAGATTATCAACATATTTAAATGTAATCGCTATACATTTATATTTACCGTCAATAAAAATAATCTCTTTGATAATATATATTTGATTGCCTACTGCTACTGTATTATCGGGAAGTTTAACTGATATTTTCATGTTTTTATAAATTAGTTTTCCACATTTAAAATGATCAGTGATATTTAGATTGGGGTAGAATAGTTGTTTAGGAAGGTAAGTTGGAGTGGCAGAAGATTTAATTTTAACATCAATACTTTCTTCTTCTACAATTCGATTGCATATTTGTTGCAAAGGTAATTTTTTAGAGCGAATTTGTCTTTTTAGATATTGAAGATAATTTTCAAAAGGGGAACAACCATATCTTTCTAACGGATCATATATTTGTACATCTGCACAAAGATGCAGTAACAAATGTACATTATACACGACGAAATTTTTACCATATGTTTTAGCAGCTTTGAGAACAAATTTCCTAATAACTTCTTCAGCTACGTGCATGTAAGCTCGATTAAAGGTGCACAAGATAAAATAGTAATTGCTACATAAAATAACAAAAAGTGTCGATATTTTACATCGTCAAGAATATTATAGAAAATAATTATACCGCTATATAAAACAATGAATCAAAACTCGGTTGCTTTAAATTTTTTTAAGTTTATTAAAGTTTGAGGTTTTCGACAAAAATCAGACGTAACAAATGTACGTATTATCTGTATATTCCCAGGTAGCAAGGTGACGTCTAATTGACGGCATTTTTTGGTCATTTTATGACGAACCAGACGTCATAATGTCGAGATAAAATGACGTCTAAATGTCGTAAAACTGACGTACATTTGTCTCATCTTAACGATGTCATATATTGACGTCAAAAATACGTCATTATTTTCATATTATTGACGTCATTTTCAAGAAGCTAGTATCGTACATTTGACGGTATTTTATTGTTATTTTTATGTGTTACGTCCGGCGGGGCCAAGGATCGAATTGTTTATATTTTCTATCGTTCTCTACTCCGCCGAGCGGAAACGGAGAGAGATTAGAGTACGAGACAGCGGATTGTGGAGTTAGAGAATGAGAGAATTAAAAGATTTAATTTTATTTAGTTCATTTTTATTTGAATCTCAAGATAATTCTACTGGAGAGGCGGATCCCGCGGGCTAATGCCTCCAGGCGCACCACGACCGGTCGGGAGTAATCGAATGACTCTTCCGTTTCCGACGGGTCGGGGCTGCCGGCGCGCGGGACTACTTCGCACGCCCCTGGTACGTCCGGGGGCGCTGGAGACTTGCGCGACGACCCTGCCGCGGTCTCTCGGGGAGCAGGCCCGCTGCTCCTTGTGTCCCTCTTCAACAGCTCAACAAGCCGCCTTAATCGCGCCCGTCGTCCATCCCTGCGAGATCTCCCCATCTGCGGGGAAGAATGCCATTTTTTTGATTCTCTCTTTTAAATTTATTTTATATTTTCTACTCGGAAGTAAATTTCGCGAAGCTTAACTTGTTAGTAAGAATTTTATTCCGCGTGTATGCTAGCGGATCGCACGACCGATAGGTGCTTCGCGCGACGAATTCTACTGTGGATCACTAGAAGGTGTGGATAGAGTGAGGATCGAAGGACATATACCTCGCACCATGAATTTGGGTGGAGGCGCCTAGTAAAATAGCGGCGCCGTGTTCGGCGTCCGCTCCGGTGCTGTCAGTTTGTCGGAACGCGAACGCGCGCCGACTATCCCGCGCCCACGCTAAAGTCTTTCGACTTCCGCAGGGCCGGTTGACGGGGAAGGGTGTACACTTTACAGCGCGCACCTTCCCGCACCGTTGGCTGGGTGTCCTCGAAGGGATAGGAGGGCGACAGGGAGAGATAAGCGAACGTGGCAGGCGATCCTCCCGATTGCCGCGAGAGAACGCGAACGCGCTCGCTCTGCGTATGACGGGGGCCACTGAGTTCCTTGCGGAACTACAGCTTAGCGCCAAGTTCGCAACTCTCACTGTCTGTGAGAGGAAATAAAGTTTCACGAAGGACCGAAGCACCACCACTGTCACACGACACTCCACGCTGAGCGAACGGAACGCACACAAGAAAAAAAGGAGAAAAGAAAGAATCCCGCTTGTCACAAATATAATCGCTTTAATAATAAGAAAAGAGAGAATTAGCACCTTTACACTCGTCGATTTCACACGTCGGTTGCACTCGCACGCACGCACGATCACGGTGATCGGAAATCGCTATCTGTAATATACGGAACGTATTAATAGGGTGAGGGAGAAATTGCCTTCTCTGGTGTTACAATTTATTCGAGAATTGAATGTATGTCGAGTCCTTTTGCTCGACACAAGAAATTATTCTGAGTTTTAACGTGAAAATATTCTAAGTCTTCAATGCGCGAAAATATTCTAAGTCTTTAATGCGCGAAAAATATTCTAAGTCTTTAATGCGCGAAAAATATTCTAAGTCTTTAATGCGCGAAAAATATTCTAAGTCTTTAATGCGCAAAAAATATTCTAAGTCTTTAAATCGAAAATAGGAACTATGTCCAACGACCTTTCGGCGCGAGACGAGGAGGCAAAATCTTCAAAATCTGCGCGAAATCTGCGCCTTTTATACTCCCAACCGAGGGAGTTCGGGGGTGAAGAGCGTGGAAAGGGGAGCAGTAAATCATCCAGTGCCTGTCACGTAATTTGGCAATTAGCGAATTACCGGATACGGCTCTATGGTCACTAGATGAAGTACCGCTTCCCCATTCACAATTTTTGGTCGCGGGGTGTGTGACTGCCCCACGTTCCCTGCAATCGCCTGCATTCTTCACTCGAGTTTTTACGAGTGGAGTTAGGATAGCGAGATTCTGGATCACGGAGGGGCAGCGTGCTCCTCCGCGTGTTCGATCTCTTTTAATTCGCTTATCAATCAATTAAGGGCGTTGGGCCCCCAATATCCATACTCCGAACGGTCCCGCGTGGGCATGGCTACGTCGACGCCAGCGGGAGCGCTCGCCAGTTTCTTTTTAGTGGGTTAATTACCTTGTCCCGTTAATTGATTGATTTACGCGATTTCTACTAAATGTATAGTTTTGAGCCGCCTCGGGGGGAACCCGGCTAGGGGGAGGATTACTCCCCTTTTCGCGTCTTAATGATCTCTAGCGCGGATCATCAAAAATTACTACTTTTAATTAAAGTGCCGATCGAGTGGCCCGCACGCTCGCAGCGCGTGATCGCTCGAGCCCGGCACCGAGAGCGCGTGAATCTGCCGGCGTGCGCGTTGGCAACGCGTCATCGCAGGCCGCGATCCTCGCCTGGATCGTGACGGCCGGCTCGAAATCTCGGCCGGACGTAACATATGACAAAACATAGGTTTTCAGATTACATTTAATAAAGAAAACATTTTAACGTCATTTTTATGACTATCCCAGGTAGTAAAAGCCGTTATTTTGACGTTTTAGAAACTATTTCGGGTACATGTCCTATATATGCAGTACTTGCATTATGAAAATATCGAAATAACATAATTATAATGTAAAAAAAATTTACGTTGTTTCTCAACAAGCATCGTGACCCACCATACCATAGTCACATTTGGGATTGCCTAACTTCCGCGGTCACCCATCCAACTCTGAACCGCCGTCGACGTTGCTTGACTTCGAAGATCGTACGCTACCTAGCACTTTGTGATGATTCATGAACACTTGATACTCATGAATACATATTTGTTATAGATCAGTTCAATAGATGCGGGAAACATGAAACTTGTAGTTAACTAATATTTTTATAAATAAATATAAATTTACAGGTTTTTTCCTGATTTTTACATATGCGAAATAACATGTGGAATAACTTATAAAAATATGTTTTTGCTCTGTTCCTTTGATAAAACTAAATTATACCTCAGACAGAACGCAATATTTATAAAATATTTATAAAATATATATAATATTTATTTAAATATTTTATAAATATTTATCCAAATATTTTATAAATATTTTTGTGGTCTTAGATTTGACTAATCATAAAGATTTATCATAAATATTATAAAAATATTTATGAAATATTTATAAATATTTATATAACATTACTTATACAAATCTTTATCTTTTATTTACCATAAATATTATATAAAATATTTAGTCTATATTTTAATAATATTAAATAAAGATTTTTTTCTTCGTGTATATAAAATATGTGTAAAATATTTATATAATATTTTGAAAAAATAAATATTAATAAATATTAATAAATATTTATCATAAATATTATGTGCTGTCTGGGATGATTCTAAACTATTAATAGTATTAATTATATAAAATATTGTTTTAATTTTAATAATGTTGTTTATTGACCAATCTTTAAATAATGATTAATAGTTATAGGTAGCAAGGTGTCGTCCACTAGACCTCAATAATTCGTCATTTAAGGTCAAATCGTCAATTATTACAAAGAATTATAATTAACGTCAGTAATTAGTATAATAAAACCTTATTAATACGTCGTAAAATGATCAATTAATAACTAACTTAGTCAAGAATATGACGTCGGAAATATGTTGTAGAATGGATAAATGACTGACGTAATTAATAGGTCAAAAAATGACGTTACTATTACTATCTTAATTTGGTAACATGACGTCTGCGACCTTAAATGACGAATTATTGACGTCGTATTAACGTCACCTTGCTACCTGGGTTATGATCAATTGCTGCAAGATTTTGTCGGGAGAGTTTACAGACGCCCTCCTTCTACCCAATACTTTATAAGCAAACGTTTTGTAACACCTAAGTATATCAAATGCATAGGATCCAGTACAAACTGCTTCATGAGATCTATATTTAAAGTAAGTAATGGCGATTTTTCTTTCACACGATTATTATTCGTTTCACTTATGTAGTCGTGTTTTGTTCTCAAAATAACCGAATTAATTTTTATTAAAACCTTGAAAAAATTATATAATCTTTTTTTTATTCTTTAGCATGAAGATTTATAAAATACACTGAGAGAAAAAATGCTGGATTTAAATAAATATTTCTTTGAATAGTACTAATAATATATTTTATAGAAAATCAATAATATTTAAACAAGTAATATTTTCTAAATTATAGAAAATATTACTTGTTTTAAATTTAAATAAATAAACTACCGGACAAAATTAAAGGAACAAAAGTTTGAAATAGTGCCAAGTTCGTAAAAGTTAAGTAAAAAATCTGAATTTTTTATATAATGTAGCCCGAAGTGTCAACTTGACCCTTGCAAAGTCTACCTGTTGTGGATCTAGTGATTTCGGAGTTACGCTCTTCGAAGCAACTCCTGTCAAAAACAAAAGTTACAAGTTTGCAGTTTGGAAGGTACAGGGCAATCTGATGCAGAAAACGGTCCGGAAACATTCAGAAATGGACTAAGCCGGTTCTGTACGTATCCCTTAGGTCTGTGGCACACACTTTCCGTAAGACGTAATAGTAAGGTTTTGACCAATCACATACTCGATTTAGCCAGTTACGGTTACGGTCGCTCAATCCAATGCGTCGAAACCTTACCGTTACGTCTTACGGAAAGCGTGTGCCACAAGCCTTAGAATGCCCCTTGTACGCCCTGACATCCCAACCCTTTTTAACTCTGCTTTGCAATTCTTTTGTTCTAATAGTGGAGACAGCGTTTTGCGTTGCGTTGTCTATTCGAAGACAACTCTCTAGCACTGCTCTGCTTTAAAACCATTGACATTTAACTGGTGATGTATGGTCTCACAGGCCGCATGGTTGTAACAAAATTGTAGATTTTTACAGTACAAATTTTGTAATTGCTTGTACCTTAATAAATATTATTCCTATATTAAAAAAGTTGTTCTATTTATTTCTAAAAGTATGTTCCCCAAAGAATAAACACATAGGTAAAGCTACAGCTTTCTATTTTTGTAAAAGTTTCCACAGTAGACAGCGGCCTGTCAGATCTTGCGTCACCAATAATGTTCCACAAAAAACACGTCACCAGTTAAAGGTTTTAAATATGTTAAAGGTCTCACTTTTCTATGATCCCTAACACTCCGCAAGGATAGGTTGAACAACCCCTATTATTAATCAGCCCCCGCAGGTGTTTCCATGCGTCCGAAAAATTCAGAAATGGGCCAAACCGCACATGTAGAGGTCTTTGACATTCCTCCCTGACGACACACAAACGCCTCTTTTAACCTCTACCTGTTACTTCTTTAATCGGACAGCGAATCGTGTTGCGCCAGGCTATAGGTGATTGCTTCAAGGCACGACTTGCATTCGAAATAAGAAAAAATCCTTATCTTTTCTTCATCTTGTTTTTATCTCCTCTTTGTGTTAGGTTTCTTTTCCTCCCTAGATTTTCCATATGTGTATTTTTTTTTGCTTTCATGCCTTTTCCAACAGACTTTTTGTCTGTGTTCTTTTTGTTCCTGATTACCCTTTTCGTTTCCCTTAAAAAACTTTACTTTTCCGTATAGTATACGGCGTATACTCTCTCACATCACCATGTTTTGTTTTTTTGTGTCGTTTGGGGACAACAAAACATTATTAAAGCAAAATAAAGAAATTGTGAACACAAATTTATTACTCTAAGGCAATGCGTCTGTACAAAAAACAAAGCAAATGAAAAACAAAACATGACTCACGAAACAAAAAAATGAAAAAAACTAAAAAAATGGAAACAAAAATAAAACAGATGGTAACAAGAAAGTTGAAAGCAAATGAAATTTTAACACTTTCGTCCACCGAAACCGCTCTTTTTTGCCGGCGGCATCCTTGTTTTGTAAGTCATGTTTTGTTTTTTATTTGCTTTGTTTTTTGTACATTTCTTTTAAGGCTAGACAGTTAAGGAAAATTTCTTTCGGCGAAAAAAGAAAGACTATACAGTCAGTAGATCCCAAGGTAACATTATCCGGATAAAATCGTTTCATTAAGAAATAAATCGTGTGTTTTTCTTTTAATAAACGCATGTTTTTTAATTGACTTGCGCTGATTTAATCACACTTACCGCATTGCTAACGACACAATCAACCGCGCTACCAGATTTTGAGGTAATTACACGTATAGAATTTATTCACAATGGATTCATTATCGTTAATTGATATAAAAAATAAACGCATTCAGATAAAGGCCTCTGCAACGCGGCTGAAAACCTTTTTAGACAGCTTTGATTTACGACAAGGCTCGCGACACTACATTATTGAGCGTAAAAAAAGACTGTCCGAATTGTGGGATCAGTTTGATGCAGTGCAATCGCAAATAGAAAGGCTCTTCTATTCTATAAAGGCTCACAGAGTACAGATTGTGAATTTTTATCTAAACGTTGCCAAGCACTTGAAACACTCTCTAGCAAACTAATGTTAATCGATTAAATAATTCATCAAAATTTAATAAGTCAAAGAGCACTGCAGTTTCTAACATAGCCACAACTAACGTAGTGTGTCCACAATGCAAACAATCTCATTACCTTTATCATTGCGGAGCCTTTCTTAAATTACCAACAGAAAAGAGAATCCAATTGACAAAGAAGTCACACTTATGCAATAATTGTTTAAGAACAACGTTACATCGAGCTAACACATGTAATTCAAGTGCTTGTCGCAAAAAACATAATACGCACTTACATTTACATAATTCTGCTGACAATACCAAACCAGAAGAGTCGAGCGATTCTGTGTTTTCCGAGGCGTCAAACGTTACACAGCCCGTAGTGTAACTCACTCAATGTCTCGCTGCTCCACATTTGTTAAATATTATGTTGTCCACAGCTACAGTGCATGTGTTCGATTCCAAAAATGAAATCCACTCTTGTCGCGTGCTATTAGACAGTGGATCTCAAATAAATTTCATGTCACAAGAATTCGCGAATAAATTACGCCTCAAAGAACAAGCGGTCGACTCTTCTATTTTTGGTCTTGCTCATGAAACCGTTCAAACCAAAAGTAAAAGTAAGATTAGCGTGCGTATCAAATCACGATTTAAACTTTAGCGAAACCATAACATGTGTTATATTACCAAAGATTACCAATCATTTGCCACAAAGATTTATCACAAAATAAGATGTTATTGTACCCAAGCATATAAAACTTGCGGACCCTAGTTTTAATGTTCCGTCTGTCATTGATATGTTTATTAGTTCAGAGCTTTTTTGGCGACTCATTTGTACAGGTCAAATTCGAGCGGCCAGAACTCTAACAATTTTCCAAAAAACCCACTTTGGATGGATTGTCTCGGGTCCTACAAAATGTAAAGCTGCCAATTCTAATTCACTTGTGGTTAGTTGTTTGGCGGTGACGGAAGATTTAAATCGTACTCTCAATCGATTCTGAGAGACAGAGCATGTATCATCATTACCTGAAGTATCATCAGAAGCATAGGCTTGCAAACAAGTATTTCAAAGCACAGTACGACGCAACAGCGAAGGACGTTTTATCGTGCAATTACCAATCAAATCAGACAAATTGAGAAATCTTGGAGAATTGAGAAAGACCGCTACTCGCTTCAAATCATTGGAGAAACGGCTTATAAGGGCACCTAAGATGTACGCTGAATACAAACATTTTATGCAAGACTATATGGAGCTCGGTCATATGCGAGAAGTGATGCATTCATCAGATGCTATGGGTGAGACTTATTATCTCCCACATCATGCTGTATACAAGGAAACAAGTACAACGAAATTGAGAGTCGTCTTTGACGGCTCCTGCAAGACTTCAACAGGCATCTCATTAAATGATGCGTTAATGGTTGACCCTACTGTCCAGGACGATTTTTTCTCCGTATTAACCAGATTTTGCACCTTTAGATATGTACTGACTGCCGACATTGCCAAAATGTACAGGCAAATCTTGGTCGATCCCAAGCAAACCTCTCTCCAGCGAATTTTGTGGCGTTTGTCCATTGATAAACCCGTTCAAACATTTGAACTGCTCACAGTCACATGTGGAACGACATCTGCACCATTTTTAGCCATTCAATCTTTACGGAAGCTAGCTGAAAACAACACTGCTAGATTATTTATTGGAGCCAAAATCGTATTAAGGGACTTCTACGTAGATGATCTAGTTACCGGAGCAAATACTTTTCAAGAAACGTTAACTATTAAGACTGAAACATTTCAACTACTGCAGGAGGGATTATTTGATTTACGCAAATAAGCATCTAACAAACCAAGTCTGCGGGAAGAACCAGTGCAGTCTACGGTAAAGGAATTTGCATTAGCCAACGACAGAGAATGCGAGGGGCGTACATTGGGGATTGCATGGAACCATACTTCCGATGATTTTCATTTCTCAAGCATTGGCAATCTGCAACCACTGACCACACCTACTAAAAGAAGCATTCTTTCAAGAATTACACTTATTATTGATTCCCTCGGATTATTGGGACTCTCTACAGTTATTGCTAAAGGCATAATGAGGGACCTTTGGCGCTTAAAAATTGACTGGGATGAATCCTTACCAATACACCAAATTGAAACGCTACGAAGCTGAATTACCACGTCTTAAGCTTACCACGACGAGTAATTGCACTAGACGACTTTATCAGTTTAGAACTTCACGGCTTTACACGCTAGCGAGTCAGCATACGGTGCCTGCATCTACATTCGCGCCACCGCTGCTAATGGAACACATTTTACTTGTTTACTCTGCTCAAAAAATCGAATAACGCTTTTGAAGAGTCTTTCCATACTGAGACTCGAGCTGTGTGCGGCCCTACAACTGTATGATAAAATTTTGAAATGTTTAACACACGAAGTACAGGCAGTATTTTTATGGACCGATTCTACAATTGTATTGGCATGTCTACAAGCATGCAGTCGTTTGTGGACACTATTTGTAGCCAATCGCATGGTGAAATACCACAACTAATCAGCATACAAAGTTGACATCACATACGAAGCCAAGATAATCCGGCGGATCTTCTTTCAAGAAGCATTATGCCAATGTCACTTCAACAATCAAGTCACTAGTGGTCAGAACCATCATGGCTAAGTCTCAATCAAGAAGAATGGCCACATTTTCTACATGACATAACCAAGGAGGACATTCCCGAACGCCAATCTACTGCAATTGCCACTATTGCTATTTCAGAACCATCCTTGGATCTTGTTAAACGGTTTAGCAAACTAACGAAGTTGTTACACGTTACAGTTTGTATTTTTCGATTCTACAATCGTTTAAAGCAGAGAAACAACTTTACTGAAAAACCACAAGCATCTTATGATAAGGCTGAGCCTATCTTGCCTGACAAAACAGAACATGCATCCAAGGTAATAATAAATGGAATTCAGAAGACACATTTTAGAGAGGAGATTGAGTCACTCGCCGTTCATCAAGCCATTCACAAATACAGTACTGTACTTCGTTCGAATCCATTTCTTGACAAGGTCGGAATTCTAAGAGTTGGCAGTCGTCTCAAATTTTTAGACCTTCCTTATGATGCTAAACATCAAATTTTATTACCAGGTCATCATCCATTTTTACGGCTCATAATTAACTACGAACATGAAAGGCATCTTCATGCAGGGCTACAAGCTACATTAGCTGCTG